>NW_024042261.1:3276515-3498596 GCF_014851395.1 Micropterus salmoides | reverse complement strand
TTTTGCTCATCCTGGAGTGTCCACATTGACACCTTTACGGCAGAAGTGGTTTGGGGGTCCCGAATAAACAATTCTTAAGTCTGACACGTCCGATTGATGATGCAGGTTCCTTACCCAAGGCGATTCTCTGTTTTACATGTCAAAAGGCTAACTCTTAGAATGGAGGATCTGATCTCACCTCCTCTTGAGAAAGGCTGGTTATTCACTACACTAGGTGCAGTTACAATTATGGGGTTCTGCGACACGGCACCCCACAGCTGGCAGGCAGTGGCCCAACGACACCCTCCCACCCCCCGAGCCCTCAATGTCTAATGTATAATTAAATTGAGGGGTGGCCATGGGGTTGGGAGGACGCGGAAGGCCACTATAAAGCCCCCCCACCCACCAAACGCCCCACAGCATACCCACCCCCCAGAGTCTTAAGGGTGTGTGTAGTGAGACACAGCTGGGAGGGAGGGACACAGCGTGCAGAACTGCCCAAGAGCCACAGACCCACAGCCCTGAACCACAGGCCCCCAAACACCGCAAAGGCAGCTTAGCACAGCCCAGACCTGAAGCCCACTAGCACCCCCTCATTGCTAGGGCCCCCCTCGACACTTATGCAGTATAGTGTGTTGTATGAGAGTTTTATACTGTATGAGTTGTAGATTGGAATTTTAGCCATTCTAAAAGCATTTACACATATTTGTATTTACATATATTTAATACTTTGCGTCCAGATGGTTTGACAGTAAGATGTTCAGAAGTTTTGACAGTAACAGGTTTATTTTCAATAATAGTTTGGGGGTGAGAATTAAGGAAGTTTGTTATCATTGGAGGTAATCTAAGTCCAATTTATTATACTTAATCTCGCCCGATTATGGATTTAAGCTGTTGATAGTTAAGAAATGTCTTATTGCTAATTCAATATTGTGCCACTAGATGCTGGAATGGAATAAAGTTCTGGGTGACATGCTAGATGTCTTAGTACGTGTTCTATTTAATTTAGCTGTTTTTGAAGTTATCAGACCATTCAGTTTACGCAACCTTTTAATCCAGAAATCCAGCAAGTTCTTTCAACCCACACTTCGATTTGAACTATCAACCGCTCCCAATGACAGAGTTTGGAGTTCAGTCAACTAAGTTATTAGCGACACCACTCTATCTCAGAGCACCAAGCCAGGGCTGACCTACCGTTTGCCGCGAGAGTTTTGGCGCAAGCACCAGCCAGCCAAAGAACTCCGGGATAACCCATCAGCCCAAACCTGCTCGAGAGGCCATGTGGCGTGCCAAGCCGCTGAGGGCCCTGAACAACGAACGAGCTAAGCCGACTGTGAGCCTTTGCCATCCAGACGGTGGAAAACGACAATAGTAAGGCAAACAAACTACATTCAGTGGTCGAGCTGGTGTCCTTTTGCTTTGGTATTATAGTCCTTAGTTACCAAACTCCTAATTTCCTCTAACTCAATTATTCCATAACTTGGGCTCATATGCTCCCTTATTCCCTTAGAACCATCTTCCCTCCACAATACCAAACTGAATGCATTTTGAACCTATTCTGAATTACTCTACACTATATTCTGTTAATTACATTCTGGTTTGTTTCTGCTTTGACTTTTATTTCTATGATACTCACACTGTTGTATTCACTTTAAATAAATTTCACCTTCATCATAGTGATTTGTGTGCATCTACTGTTTAGCGTCCAGGTCCATGTACAGAGAATTCACCCTCAGATTTGAGATTGATTGATTAAACTCACCAATTTTGAAATAATTGAACCATTAATAACTAACAAATTACTAGGAAATTGTTTGATTATTAAACCATACCTAAGGAGTCCTGAGACCTTGGGCGGATGGAATTTTCAGGTGGTCCACCAACGAATATTTCCGAATATTAATATTCATAACTTCCGCTGTCCCCTGCCAGCTCTCCCTTGCTGAGGGCATGCGGTAGTTCCGAGGGGGCAAGGCTGGTGCTGTTGTGGTGGGTCTTGGCCCGCTCCCATGGGGTGTCTGGGGGGGCTGGGCCCTCATCATGGGTCCCGGGTGCCACTGGCTCTGCCGGCAGTTGGGGGGTGGCTTCTGGCTGGGCACGGGTCTCGATCATGCGATGTGGCTCTCTGCTGTTCTCCCTTGGGACAGGGTGTGGCTGTCCCCAGGGCATGTGGTCTTGGGTGCTTCACGCTCTATGGGGATTGCGGGGTGCCCTGGATGCTTGGATTCTTACCTGCCATCCGCCGGGGTCGATGCAGTACGCCACTCTCACTAACTACATTCCATGACAGGCTTGTGCACCCACCCACCCACCCCCACACACACACACACACACACACACACACACACACACACACACACACACACACACACTGTTTGACTGTTTTTCTCCTGCAGTTATTTTCTATGCTGTTTGTTACTGTTGTTCAGCTGGTTGTCTCCTATTGTCCCCCCCTTCTTTTCTTTTTTTGTCCCCAAAACCTCCCTGTTCTCCTGCCAGGTGTCTTCGCAATCG
Organism: Micropterus salmoides; assembly: GCF_014851395.1. NCBI lineage: Eukaryota > Metazoa > Chordata > Actinopteri > Centrarchiformes > Centrarchidae > Micropterus > Micropterus salmoides. The sequence goes on along the minus strand of NW_024042261.1, from coordinate 3,496,103 downwards.
ACAATTGACCCTTCGCTAAGCCACGCCCCCCTGTTTGTCAGACTGTCGGACTGTCTATTACCACACTCCCTGGAGAAATATTGTCTAATTTTTGGAAAAGCGATCTCAGAAGGAAGCAGAACGTTTTGCAGTTGCATTGTGCATTTGAAGGTTGTATTTAGGCTGTCAAACTGATGTGAAAAAAACTGCTAAAGCCTACCAATTACAGAGTAAAAGTGAACCAACGCATCACCTGACGATTGAGACAAAGGACAACGATATTAAGGATCAACACTGTTCCTGTACATATGGGTAGGTGTCTATTCACTATTATAATCATAAAAAAGCAGAACAGTAGGGCTATATAGAGTTACATTCAGTAGTAAGTTAGCTAGCGTTAGGAACAATCCACAGCCTACATTTTTAGGACCCGAGCACGAAACGTCTGAGGTCCCTATTGAAACTGAAGGGATTATTTTTTATAGGGCCCGAGCACGAACTGTGCGAAGTAACCTCAATTTTGGGGGACTAAACATACTCGAAAACTCACCAAACTTTGCACATAATTCAGACGCAGCGAAGAATTTCGTATTTTATGGGTTTCAAACATGGTTGTGGCAAAATGGCTCGCTAGCGCCCCCTATAGAGCAGCCCCCGGACATAGATTCACGTCATGTCCAGACGTACAAAAAAACCTCTTGGAGCAATGCCCGACACCCAACAGGAAGTCGGCCATTTTGGATTTTATGGTCATTTTTGTCAATTTACACACTTTGTACTTTAACGAACTCCTCCTAGGGATTTAGTCCGATTAACTTCAAATTTTCGCTGAGCACTCTAAACCCATTGACGATTAAAATTTATTCAAACCAACCAGTTTGCCCGTAGCGTGTCATCAAAAATTGGTGATTCGCCATGAAACAGGAAGATGTTATAACTTCAGTACACGTAATCACATCTGCACCAAATTTGATACACATCCATATGCCAATATTCACTCAAAGTCATAGTGCCACCTGCTGGCAAGAGGAAATGACACGTGTTACGCTGTAATGTAATACTCCTAGCAGGTTGGACGTATCAACTTCAAAACTGTCCCAGAAAACCCTTAACACATTGATGAAGCCATGTTGTAAAACTTGTGAGTTTGCAGTTAATGGCGTGGTGGTGGTGTGGTGGCAAAGTTCCATGCTTCGCCATGACACAGGAAGTCGTTGTAACTTGACTGTACATGCTCAAATCTGTACCAAATTTTATACGTTTAATAAGAGTTGCGTCTTGAACACATGTACATGCAGACATTCACCCACACTCATAGCGCCACCTGCTGGCAAACGGAAGTCACCTTTAACAAAGCAGCCCCCGCCTCACGTTTCACCTACATGTATGAAATTTCTGTGGCACATGTGTCATGTGCAGACGTACCAGAAAGCCTCTTGGAGCAATGCTCTAAACCCAACAGGAAGTCGGCCATTTTGACTTTTACGGTAATTTTTGGATGATTTACACACTCCGTACTTTAACGAACTCCTCCTAGGGATTTAGTCCGATCGATTTAAAATTTCTGCTGTGCCTTCTAAAGGCATTGATGATGAAAAGTTGTGCTATCTGTGAGTTTTTGGGCGTGCCCGTGGCGTGGCGTCCAAAAATCGATGATTCGCTGTGAAACAGGAAGTTGTTATAACTTCAGTATGCATGCTCAGATCTGCACCAAACTGTACATGTAGAATGAGAGTCCTGCCCTGAACACATCAATATGCCAACAAAAACACAATGTCATTGCGCCACCTGCTGGCAACAGGAAATTTTCAATCAAGTTTTACGCTGTTATGTACTAATCCCAACATATTTGCCTCACCTGCTTCAAAACAGTCTCAGAAGACATTGAAGATGCTATGTTGTGAATCTTTTTACAACACTTTGTACTTTAATGAACTCCTCCTAGGGATCATGTCTGACCGATTTCAGATTTGTGCTGTGCACTCTAAACCCATTGACGATAAAAATTTGTGCGAACGGTGAGTTTTCGTGGAACGTTGTGCCCGTGGCGTGGCATCCAAAATTGATGATTCGCCATAAAACAGGAAGTTATTATAACTTCAGTCTACATGCTCACATCTTCACCAATTTTGGAATACACTATAAGAGTCCCGCCCTAAACACATCTACAACCCAACATTCACCCATTGTCATAGCGCCACTTGCTGGCAACAGGAAGTGACCTTCAACGAAGCAGCCCCCGCAGCACATTTTACCTACATGTATGTGTTTCTGTGGCACATGTATCATATCCAGATGTACAAAAAAGCCTCTTGGAGCGTTGCCCTAAACCCAACAGGAAGTCGGCCGTTTTGAATTTTATGGTAATTTTTGGATTTTTTACACACTTCATAATTTAACGAACTCCTCCTAGAGAATTACTCTGACCAACGTCAGATTTTCCCTTTCTACTCTAAAGCCATTGACGATTAAAAGTTGTACAAATGGTGACTTTTCATGAAACGGCGTGCCCATGGCTTGGCGTCCAAAATCGATGATTTGCCATGAAAGAGCAAGTTGTTGTAACTTCAGTGTACATGCTCATATCTGCACTAAACTTTATGCGCTTGATAACAGTCCTGCCCCGAACACTACATGTTCAGTTATAGTCGTAGCACGAAGTGCTATGTAGCGCCACAAAGGGGACACAGGAAGTGATGATTAACACGTTTGTGCAGCGACCGAAGCCCGCGGCAAATTTACAGTCACAATATCAGAGCTCCAGAATCTGCAAAGTGGCCACCTCACACCTCGACACGCTACACGTCCAAGGGTCCGCTCAACGCTTTTTTCTTTTTTCTACAAAGTAACCTCAATTCTGGGGGCCTAAACATACTCGAAAACTCACCAAACTTTGCACAAAAGTCAGGAGTGGCGAAAAATTTCACATTTTATGGGTTTCGTGCATGGGCGTGGCAAAATGGTATCATGTGTATCATGTCCAGACGTACCAAAAAGCCTCTTTAATGGTCATTTTTGGCGATTTACACACTTTGTACTTTAACGAACTCCTCCTAGGGAATTAGTCCGATCAACAAATTTTCACTGTGCACTCTAAACCCATTGACGATTAAAAGTTGTACAAACGGTTATTACCAGTCGAACGGTTTGCCCTGATCTAATGTATTGTGCTATTACAGTGCAGGGTATAATTTTACACAAAATTGAATCATACTTTAAAGACGCACTATTTGTTATCAATACATACACTGAAAGTTGCATTTACTGACACGTACACTCTCTCTCTCTCTCACTCTCTTTCTCTCACCCGAAATAGCATACAAAGCCTGCTGCTTATAGTGCACAGTACAATACTCGGTTGAGAATAAAAAAGCATTCACAAGCCCAATCAGAAGACGCTTGAAGTTTTACATTTGCATAGCAGCAGTGGTGCATGTATCAAATAGGCCTACATACTTCTTATTTAATGCTTGGCCAAATGTTCACAACACAACATCACTCAAGACTAACAACCGAGTACCACACCAACAGAGTATAAACAATTATTCAGGTAGCCTAACCTGGCCCAGTGCCCTGATGGCAGGTGCTGTCCGTGGAGCTCATTATCTATGCGTACACAACCGTAAAAACAATAAGGATACTTCAGCGGACTATTCATTCGCAGCTAAATCCAGGCAAGCAAAGCAAAGCAAACAATGCAAAGATTTTGGAAGCGCAAGTTACGCATACCCTTTCACATACGCATTCAATCCTATAATAATCCTGGTAACAAATATATACACATACATAATTAAATAAATAATAACAAAGACAAAATGACAAAATTAAAACTACTTTGTTATAGCAAAATCTGTCTAGCAGAACGTGGTATCCAGCTCCTAATACTGCAGGGCAGGGCAGGCTTAAAAAGAAAAAAAGAAGAAGCAGGATTGAAGATGTTGTTTGGTGGACAAAAGGCACAGAGAGACAGTGTTTGATCCCGAGACATAATGTTTAATGTAAATAATCTTCCATACATCCCACTCTGATTAGACTGTAGCCTCAGCCCCCAGCCCATTCCAAAAAGGCCTGCTATATATTTTACAAGCCACCAGATGTCAATGTGCTTGCAGAGTTTATACCTGGAAGCTTCAAATCTTTTTACGCACAAATATAAATAAAGTTTCATAATTTTATGTGTAAATAGACAGCTTTTGTCCATGTTGCTGGACCTACATCTAGTACAGAAATTTTCCATTAATAAATAACCTTTGGGAGCTTGGAAATTTCAGGATTTCAGATTAGTTTCTGGCAAAATTCATAACAGTTTGTGAAAAAATCATAGCGAGTCATTTCAACACTAACATGTATGAAAGTAGGGCCGAGGTTTAAAAATACCAAAATTGTACTTAAAGTTGCAGTGCTTCGAGCTCTCAGGGCTGCTGTAGAAATAAATTAAAATTGCAAAACTATGATGATCTTCAAAAACTGGTCAGCAGAGATGTAAAGTACAATACCCTATTCTGACACTTAATGGTGGAGGGGGCACAGGTTGCCTGTGCAGCAGGAAGGGCTCCAGATGTTGCTTTAGCCCTCACTGCTGCTCCTCCAGGCCTGCCTCTGTAGCCCTCACAAACACACGTGAACTTTTAACCTCTGTGTGTAAGTGTAAGAGGTAAGCAACTCTGTCTTTTTTAAGAATTCCAGGCATCTGTCTGCCAGCAGTGGACTGGCGCTCAGTCAAATGCACAGCCAGTGTGAGATCAATGTGTCCTCCTAACTCACTGTGGACTGACGCAGATTTTAATCTGTCCCTGGAAAGAGATATCTTCACAGCCAGGTCACCCTGAACAAAGAAATCACATATATGATCTTAACTAAACACTAGGCTGTTGATTTAAAGCCTGTGGAAAATGTGAAACAAACACAGTCAACTGGATTTGGAACAGTTACAAGAACACAAAGGCATTTACATCAGTAGAGCAAACCAATTATCAAATAAAAGACGATATACAAATAAACCAGCCTCAAATAATAGCACAAGCTAATAAAAGCCGGTCAAGTCTGAGAAAAAACATTGAGGGGGGTGGAATTACCTGTAATCTAATGACCCACATGTAAAAACAGTATAATGTTCATTTCCATAGCTATTATTATAATTCATACTGTGAGGAATGTGAATGCCTCCATCCAGTTGCTGTTCAGGGACATTTCAGTCTTAACCGAAAATGTCAGCCTGACAAAATATCAGGGAATCACCTCAGAATGATTCATCCTCTAGGGACCATGAATGTCTGTACATTTGTTTCAGTCTGGTAGAATGACGGACGAAACATCCAACCAACCCACACTGCCATCCAGAGACATACCATCAGCGTGGTTAAAAGATGAACTGACACAGCAGTGATGTACACAGGCTATATTTACACATGCCAGTATTTACTTTAATTAGCAAGTAAGCCTAGATAAACAGATGATCCTATAACAAAAGGGAAAATATCAGTGACTAGTCTATAGTGTCAAAATAGCAGCCAGTGTTAGATGGCATGAAGGAGACCTGAAATGTTGCTAAACCAACTTTTTAGTTCAAGCCTGTAGCCCTGTCTGACCTAGGACTGGACTCAAGGCAACAACACCAACCACATCCACATCACCTGGAATACTATTACACTTATCAGATCCAAGCAGCAGAGTGAAATCTGATGCTGATGAGCTAACATTTCACACTGGCTGGAACCTTTGATAGGATATCAGCACCCCGGCATTAGCCAGCAGACGCTGATTTTGCCTTTTGATTTGGGTGCTGTTCACATAAAGCTTATTCCTTTTAAGAAAACTGTATGTTTAACCAAGAAAGCTAAGAATAAAGAGCACCTCATCACATGTTCATCTTCCAGCTGCCTAGACCTGGACTTCCCTGTACTTAACTCTGAGACACCTCCTGCCAGTAATTTAGTTTCACAGGAAATTACCCTAATTTTTTCCATTGGGTTGGAATGAATTATCAGGGGAATAAAATAATTTAAAAACCAAGACAGTCTGAGTCAGGTGACACACAGTGGAACATAGACATGGAGCTTTTGAAAGTTGTGAACTGTCTGCTGGTCTGCTCGTTCTTGGTGGAAACTTACAGTGTGCAGCAGGCTGTCCGCTTTTTACCAGGAAATGATAATTTGAGATATTCTGATCTGAGGCTGAAAGAGGAACGGTAAGATAAAGAACATGAGTGGACTTACGAGGTTCCAGAGCTCAGAGGCTGGTCTCTGATCCATCTTCTCAGTGGTGACAGCATCTCCCTGTAACCCCCTATAAACTCCCGCTCCGACTGTCTCCACGACCCCGTTCCAGTTTGCCGTCCTTTCTCTCTCCCTCTCTCTCAGTATATGTCTAGCTCTCTCGACTCCTCCTGCTGACTTTCACGTTCACACAGACAGAGGCTGAGAGACTGTGGCATGAGTAGAGAGAGAGAGAGAGCGAGAGAGAGAGAGAGAGAGAAAGAAAGAGACAGCAATTCTGGCGACAGCGAAGCATTTGTCTATAGCTACCTGACAGACACAAACTTACCTACACTATGCTTCTGTACATCCCCAATCTAATATAGCCTACTATAAGGATATATAGGCTACAGTCGAAATTATTGATGGTAATGTGATACAGCCAGAGCAGACCAAAAGGAGGAGTCTGGTTTTAAAGGAGCTCTGTAGTTTCAAACATTGAAGTTTCTCCTCAGCCTGTGACAGATGGTGCTTTTTTATTCTAAAAAAATTACTCTTGCGGTTAGTCAGTAAACCCTCTGTATTTTCAAGTGTGTCGCAGCCAGTGAATAAGTCCTCTGCGTGATAGTCAGTATAAGTCATTTCTAAAATAGTTGTCTCCCTGAAGGCTTATTCTCCAGAAATAGCCTTTTATTTGTCGGTTGTGACTAATAACTGAATTTAGCTTCACTGAGCAGTCTACTCAGCAGTCACGCAGTCTTCCTCTTTTACTTTCACCTGGGAGACATGCAAATATATTATCACTGCAAGATAACACTTCAGTCAGATTCAGAATTTAGAAGTGCAGTGAAGGCCAGCTGATGCTGAGTGAAGGGGACAAACTCTCAGCAGGGCAAACCACAAAACTAGAGACTCAAAAACTATCACATAATTGTTTACTTTGAACCAGAAGTTGCTATAGAAACTGTCCCACTGATGTCTGTGGATTATCCAGATTAGCTACAATCCCTTTTCAGAGTTGGGAGTATTTTTTATGTTAATGTTTCTGTGAAAATATAGTGGGTGGTCGGGGTGCTGTGAGTATATATAACCTTTATTAATTCTGATAAGTCCCATTGAGAATAAGATCTCATATTAATGAGATAATGTTTTAAAGGAGACCTGAGGACATAAAAAAATATAAGATACTGAAGAAACAATAATATGCAATGGAATATAAACCATGATTCAAAAGGTAAAGGAAAAAAATACAATCATAAATGAATAATAAAAACTGTATGTAAAATATTCACATCACAGAGATTCAAAAGCATGTTCCTAAAGTACTCTAAGGAAATCATATTAACCATTTTTACAGTAATGTAAAAAGCAGTCTTCCAACTTGACCTGAATTGACCTGGGAACATGCAGTGTGAGCAAAACTTGAGAGCGAGAGACAAAGAATAAGATGTTCCGCAAGTTGTTATTGAGCTGTTACTATGTGTGAAGTCCTTTGTTATGATTGGTAGAACTGATCTTACTGCAAGCAAAAACAGAAATACTATAAATGACACATTTCAGCAGAGTGTAAATTTACCTTGTAAATTACTACTCACCCTAAAATTTGTTTAAAGGGCCCTTAGGCCCCAAAAGGTTGAACCTCTGCAGTGTTACAGCCTGTAAGCATGTTTTATCTAGGTTTTTATCCTAAGTAAAAATGAACATTCACAGGTTTACAAATCATCCATTAAAACCAACTTGATCCTCCTGTTGTACAATACCCAGCCTTAAACAATACACCAGTGCAGTCTCAGACCAGCACTCGCATGGTATTTGAGTCTTGGTCATAGAAAGTACCCCCTTCTGTTCAGAGGAGTGTTGCCATTTTTTGTATAAGAGATGTTTTTCTTGGTGCCAAGCCCGCCCATATAATCTGCTGTCTGTGCCTCCCTTGTGCTGCTGTAAGAGGGGGGCTAAATGCTCCGAGGTTTAGGGGTGTTGGGGGGCTTTTGGCCCACAAAAGACTCCTTTGTCTCCATGAACAGAGAGGTAAAACGAGCCTGCACCAGTCACCCTCACAGGGGTGAACATGGCATTGTGTAAATCCTGCACCACACACACATCTTTCTCCTCACTCCGTCATTGCCAGAAAGCAAGGGTGTAGGTTTCGATTCAGCTTTGGGTGTGGGGTCATATATTAAACGGTGGGTCTTTTTATGCACCAATGTCTGCCTTTTTTGCATCAATGTTTGGTGAAAGTCTGTATTTGTGTAAAGGAAAACACAAAATTCAGGTGCCAAGTGACAATTCAAAATATAATGGAATATAATACACAAACGCTCTCAGGCATTCTGTATTGCTTTCAAATATTGAATAAATGCATTCCACATTTTTAGATGTAACTCACAAACCTTCCTTAATAGCCTAAAAACTTTTTCTAATATGAGATTTCACAAATATAGGCATTTGCATTTTCATTCTGATGATGATGTGATCCTCTATGCACATGTAAGCCTTTTTCCATACTATTCCAAGGCCTGGAAAACACTTGTTAAAATGTTAAGCGGGTTCCATGACAATGCAAATCATGACTACAGTATAGAACTTTTATCTTTTTGACTGCCTCTGCCTTTCTCTCTCCCCCTCTCTCTTACTTGTTGGTCACCTAAGTAGTTTTTAATTGCAACAAAATGCATCATGCTTATGTTGAAAACATCTATAGGCTATATGCAAATTCCAATTGACGAAATTCGGCTTTAAATGTTCAACAAATCCCATTTGACTGTCTTCAGACAGGTGCTGTGTAACTAATGCTAAATTAGCTTGACTGCTGTCTGCAACATTCCATAGTGCTATAATGACCAAGTAAGCTGACTTCGCCAACTAGTTCTTCTTGCCACCAGCACCGTCAGTTGGAGTTGTTGGGGGTAGAGAGGAACTACAGGCTACTTCAGCTTGGATTTCTAGCTTTTATCTCTAAGTAGCCGGGGGCGATCCAGAGAACAACTATAGTGGAACGAGGCTGAGGCTGTTGCTGGAGTCGCATCTGTGCAAGAGGATATGGCGATAAAGCGTCTAACTGTAGGATATGTTTGATCTGATATGGCACTGTTTTTTTGTTTTTAAGACAAAATGGTGTCTAATTTTGTAATAGGACGTCCTATATGTTTTCTAATTAGAATATAATTTGGTATAATATATTACATTATATTCAGTTTCTAATTACAGCATAATTTAGGTGTATTTTGTCTAATTAGGTTATAGTTATAGATTATAGTGTTCGGTTACTGTCTCATAAAGAACATGTTTGGTACAAAGTACGGCTTATAGCGTACTGTAAAATAATGTGTGACAGGAGCAGTATATAAAGGCCAGCAATGCGTGCTCCCGCAAAACGTGCACGCGCATTATGCGTAACAGGCGTGCACATGAAAAAATGCATTAATAATAAAATGTATTAATAAAAAATTTTATAAAAATAAATACATAAATAAAATAAAAAAGGTGATTTTACAATGTCAGGATTCTTGCTTGAGCATGGAGCAGTTCATCTTTATACAAGAGAGCTTGAAGAAATTTTTCTTCGTGAAAGCACGCCGCACATTAGTTTTTCAGCCAAAGACAGAAACAAAGTCTGTAAAGATTTGAGTGCTTCAAAAGGAGTTTATACCAAACATAGGTGCAGGTCTGTGCCTGGAGAGACAGAGCTTGAAGTCTATGACCCAGAATCCTACATCTTTTATAGATCATGCAAGGATGATTCTACCATTCAAAATGCAAGGATGGGGACCCCAGAGCAACAAAAAGGCTACCCCATCACATCTAAAGAGTAGGAGACGGGGTTTAGCACCGGCTTTGTGGTCCAGTGGGGGGAATGGGATAGAACCCTTGAAGTCTTCTTGCACATTGATAAATTATTCAGATGGTATAAACCAACAAACAATACCGCAGACAACCTCAAAGACCTCCACGACGGGGCTGACAGTCACATTTTTCTAATTAAAATGTTTTGTACAGGTAGGAGTCTTCTGGTTTTTGAACTCATTTATTGAGGGGGAAAAAGGAGAGTTGAGGGGCTGAAGAAGCAGGAGAGGTGGAGACCGAGAGATGCGGGCGTGGAGGACCGAGGAGCAGGCGGAGCGAGAGGGCCGAGGAGGGAAGGAGTGTGGTGGCCGGCAGACAGGCGAGGAGCACGGGGGAGCGCCGTGGAGGTGACGCGAGGGGGAGAAGGCAGGTAGGCGAGCCCAGCTGACCGAGGAGGAGACGTAGGTGAGTGGACCTGGCGGGGAAGACAGACAGGCAGGGTTAATACAGGGAGGCAGGAGACGGAGGAACAAGATACAAGACGAGATTAAAAAGGCTTGAATATTGTAGTGGAACCAAGTCAGGAGCGATGACGATCAAGCATGGACTGAGTGGAGAGCCAGGGTTGAAACACTGGTTGCAACGAGGTTGATTGCTGGCAGTTGTGGCAAGCAGAGGTGGAGGTTGATTGTGGATTGTCAGCCGGGCTCAGGAGTGGAGAGAGAGGGAGAGCACACACACAGGGAGATGGGAGGAGACACAGGGAGAGAGGCAAAACTCATAATGCGAGAAAAAAAAGGGGGAATGAACAGGACACTCACCATCAGCCAGGCTGCCACCACAACAACGAGGACATATGCAGCGGGTGACAGTCTATCAAGCAGCCCTAAATATTTTCCATTACTCCAGGAAGATGTCGTCAATGGGTGGATGACTATGGCAAAGAACTGGGGAAAAGAAATTTAACATTTCTCATTCCTGCAGAAAAATCAGAAGAGGACAAGAACAGGGTCAAACCATTTTAGGGTGTCTGTTTGGACACTCTGGACTGTTGCAATAAGGCCACATCATCTAACACTAGCAGTATTATACAGGTAACCTTAGCTTGTTATTTATACGACATACTGTAGCAAAAAGCAACCTCACACATGCATTGACCCTACCCTTCTTTTATATAAAAGGACATAAGAGAAATTACGCAGAAGCAACAAAAGAACAAAAATTTTGCTGATGCTCAAAAGTACGTCTTGGGTCGGTGCCAACGTGTGAGTGCAGAGTTCTTAAACAAAGATTTCGAGGTGTTAATGAAAATGAATAGTATCATTCACTTTACCACATCAAATGAGACTAAGGCATCTGTAGTAGAGCGCTTAAAAAGGACTGTGAAATCTAAAATGTGGCGTTATTTAACAGCCAATCATTCTAAACGATACGTAGATATATTGCAGGATTTAGTCACCTACAATCATAGTTATCATCGTAGTTTTAAAATGAAACCGATTGAGGTAACAAAAGACAATGAAGATATCGTATTTAACAACTTGTATAAAACAAAAGACAAAAGAGTAATTTGTTTTAAATATAAGGTGGACGATACTGTAAGAATTTCAAAAAGGTTATGAGCAAAATTATACTGATGAATATTTCACTGTAAAGGAATGCGTGTCAAGGGACCCCCCTTTTTACAGGTTAAAAGAAATATTACAGGGAACATTTTATGAGCAAGAGATGCAAAAAGTTATTAAAGATAAAAACAAAACTTTTAAAATAGAAAAGATTTTATCTAGAAAGAAAAGACAAGACCGGGACATGGGGTTAGTCAAATGGGTCGGATGGCCAGATAAATTTAACTTTGGATTTTGGAAAAACAGGTCATTCAGCTACCTTAGCAGATTACAAACACACGTATAAATGGATGCAGAGGACTTTTTTGTCACCCTGCCAGCAACTCTTCTGCATTATTTTACCCGAGCAATACAATAGCAAACTTTAGAACGAAACTATCCAAGCCTTTACACTTTAAATCAGCATACGCGGCATCTGAAAACGAAATGGGTCACATTGAGCTTGATTACAACAACATTACCAACAGAGTAAGCATTTTACCAACGAGAGACGTAGAATTAAAGTTTCAAGGAAAACTTGCACAAATGTTGGGATTTTTCCTCGGAGCGGCTTTTAAAACTCACGAGGGAATTGCAACATTTAGATCTCAGCCACGATCTAACACAGTGTTTACACAGATAACGTATTTGGCACCTCATACTGCCGATGTTAATGTAGGGATGTATAATATATTTGTTTATAACGATATTGTTGAAGATCAAAGAGTAGGGGATAGTTACGTCCCTCTTTTAAGAATAGTACATATATCAGGGCCAAACAACCATATGATCACAAATACTTATGACCCCACTATCTGAGGCTCTGAAAAACACACATTGATAGTATCGAGATTTCTCTCAAGACAGATCAGAATCAACATATCCCTTTTATGTACGGCAAAGTAATAATAAAGCTACACTTTCAACCCGTAAGATATCAGTATTAGACAAGGAGCAAACATGTACCATCCATATGCTCACAATGCGGACAAGTACGTTGAATACTATACAGCCCAAGCGGGTGGTGATTTACCAGGATACACCGGGCTCGGTGCTCAGTATGGTGCAGGGTTAGGGGGTATCTTTAGGGGTCTGTTTAGACTAGCATTCCCCTTACTCAAGAAAGGATTTACATTTGTTGCCCCTCATTTACAGCTGCTAAAAACACGGCTACGGATGTTATTACTAAAGTCATGAACAGACGTCAAGAGGGGTCGGGTATAGTGGCAGTGGCCCCCCAACCAATAAAACGACCTCCTGGGAAAAGAGGGAGTTCCCTACCAAGGAGGCGTAACCGAACAACAAATAAGAAGAAAAAATCAGGTAAGCTAACGGTGGAAACCTGGATCAAGCAGACAAAGTGGGCTTTATCAACTACCCTGGATGTATAATATTTTCACAGGTTGACATATTGCTGGGGGACCGACTCATAACGTAGTGGAGCTAATATCCCCTTTACATTCTGACTTGTTTTTTCAAGACAAGTTAATGATAAATGGAGTAGACCTCAAGATTTCATAAGATTCAATTCATAAGAGCTAAAAACGAATTTTGCTTAATGCGCAACACTGTAGACAATTTTCGGGTTAACATTATGTCAGCAAGCCTGTTTGTAAATAAAGTCACCGTATCTCCGGCTGTTAAGCTAGCACACGCTAAGGCATTAACGCATGGCAATGTTAAATATCCCATAGACAGAGTCTGTTGAAAACATTTTAGCGTCCCAATGGGCACTCATGTTTGTAATCAAGAAAATATATTCTTGGGACAAATACCTAAATTTATTGTAATAGGATTTGTAGATCATGAGGCATTTACGCATGTAATCCATTTACATTTAACCATTATGATATAGAGTTTTTATGTTTATACGTTGACGGCCAACAATATCCTTCAAAACCCTTTCAACCCAACTTTACCAGAGGGAATGCCATCAGGGAGTACCATCAATTGTACTCGGCAACTGGAAAGTATCTTAAAATGGATATAGTCTGTTCTGTTTTAACCTGAGCCCTGATGAAGGATGCAGAGACCACATGTCGCTCATTAAAAACGGTAGTGTTAGATTAGAGGCTCGTTTTTAGAAATCCTCTTCAATGTACAATAAATGCGGTTATTTACACCACATGTGATTCAATACAGGTTAAACTCAAAAAATTTGCATATCGTGCAAAAGGTCATTTATTTCAGTAATTCAACTTAAACCTAACTGAAACTAATATATTATATAGACTCATTACATGCAAAGTGAGATATATCAAGCCTTTATTTGAGATAATTTAGATGATTATTGCATACAGCTTATGAAAACCCCAAATTCTAAATCTCAGAAAATTAGAATATTACATGAAATCAATAAAAAAAAGGATTTTAAAAATAAATGTCAGCCCTCGGAAAAGTATAATCATGCATATGTACTCAGTACTTGGTTTGGGCCCCTCAATACGCCTGTGGCACAGCTGAGGTGTTATGGAAGACCAGGATGCTTCAATAGCGGCCTTAAGCTCTTCTGCATTGTTCGGTCTCATGTCTTTCATCTTTCTCTTGGCAATGCCCCATAGATTCTCTATGGGGTTCAGGTCAGGTGAGTTTGCTGGCCAATCAAGCACAGTAATCCCATGGTCATTGATCCAGGTTTTGGTACTTTTGGCAGTGTGGGCAGGTGCCAAGTCCTGCTGGAAAATGAAGTCAGCATCTCCATAAAGCTCGTCTGCTGAAGGAAGCATAAAGTGCTCTAAAATGTCCTGGTAGACGGCCGCGTTGACTCTGGACTTAATAAAGCACAGTGGACCAACACCAGCAGATGACATGGCTCCCCAAACCAACACAGACTGTGGAAACTTCACACTGGACTTCAAGCATCTTGGATTGTGTGCCTCTCCATTCTTCTTCCAGACTCTGGGACCTTGGTTTCCAAATGAGATGCAAAATTTGCTCTCATCAGAAAAGAGGACTTTGGACCACTGAGAAACAGACCAGTTCCTTTTTTTCTTTAGCCCAGGTAAGACGCTTCTGACGTTGTTTGTTGTTCAGGAGCGGCTTGACGAGAGGAATACGACATTTGAAGCCCATGTCCAGGACCCATCTGTGTGTGCTGGCTCTTGATGCAGTAACTCCAGCCTCAGTCCACTCCTTGTGAAGCTCCCACACACATTTGAACGGCCTTTTCCTGACAATCCTCTCCAGGGTATGGTCATCCCTGCTGCTTGTGCACCTTTTTCTTCCACACTTTTCCCTTCCACTTAACTTTCTATTAATGTGCCTTGATACAGCACTTTGAGAACATCCAACTTCTTTTGCAATTACCTTTTGAGGCTTTCACTCATTGTGGAGGGTGTCAATGATGGTTTTCTGCACAACTGTCAGCTCAGCAATCTTCCCCATGACAGACTGAGAGACCAATTAAAGGCTCAGGAACCCTTTGCAGGTGTTTTGGATTAATTAGCTGATTAGAGTGTGACACTTTGAGCCTACAATACTGAACCTTTTCACAATATTCAAATTTTCTGAGATTTTGAATTTGGGTTTTCATAAGCTGTAAGCCAGTCTATACAATATATTTTTCCACGATATGCTAATTTTTTCGAGTTTAACCTGTAATTGAGATATCATCAAGAAGACAAGTTCTCATTGACTTTTTCTAACTTAAACAAATGATAGTATGAATACGATAGAATTGTCAAAAGTACTTGATAAGGTATTAAAGCAAGGCATCTTTGTTGGAGTATTTGCTAGTGACCAGCTTCCTAAATCAGTTATTAAAAAGAGACACGCCATGTTGGTGGTAAACACAGACCCCTCCCACCTGGGAGGACAACACTGGGTCGCTAGCTATATTGACAAGCAGGGTGTGGGATCAGTCTTTGACAGTTTTGGGAACTCTCCGGTATACATTACATACATTTTCCTGAATCCTTTTTTGTCTTTCTCAGCAGTAATTGTAAGTCCACGCAACATTCTGTTAGACAAGCGCAAGATGTGGATTCTGTAGTGTGCGGTCAGCATTGTGTTTTTTTTCTTTACCATATGGTTAGTGGGTTATCTTATGACAATGTAATGACTAAATATAGTAATAAACGGTCATGCAGTGATTTTATGGTGTGCAAATTTGTGAAAAAAATACAACCCTCGGTTGTACGTGGTCAAAATAATTATGCAGAATGTAACCAGTGTGTCCAAGTATCAGATTCTTTTACAGTTTTTTCTGAATGCTTAAGCACTAATCGTGATTCTTGTAGCACAATTTCTAAAACTATTAATACGTATAGCAAAACCACTCACTGAGTTTGCAAAACTAAAAGCACAAACACTGCTTTGCACTCAGTTTGCAATTTTGTAACACACACTTTGCAAAACTGTAGGCACAATTCACTGCACAACTCTTTTTGCAGAACTTTAAACACAACTCACTGCTTACACTCAATTACCAAATTTCCAACACACTCCTAGCAAAATTATACACATGTATGGCTATCATTAACACTATTTTGCCAACTGTCTGGCACACTTTCACATGTGAAAACTGTTTTAGATAATTAGTTCACTTTGCAGTCAGCCTAAGCACTATAAATAAGCCACAGGTAAGCTGTCTGTGTGGAGTACAATGGAACGAGCAGTAAGAGTGAGAAGAGTGAGAATCAGAGGAGCCCGAGGGAGAGGACGTGGAGGTGAAGAAGTTGGAGGAAGAGGACGTGGAGTTGAAGAAGCGAGAGGGTTAGAGGAAGTTAAAGGAAGAGGACAAGGAGGAGCAAGAAGAGGACGAGGAGGGGAAAGAGGAAGGGTAAGAAGAGTAAGAAATAGAATAACTGATGACATCAGAGCTACAATAGTGGACCATGTCATCAACCATGGGATGACCCTGAGGGAAGCTGGCCAACGGGTTCAGCCTAATTTGAGCCGCTACACTGTGGCAAGCATCATTAGGACATTTCGAAATGAGAATCGGTAAGTACTTTGTAGCACTGCCATACTCTAATGAGAAACACAACAGTACCATACATGCAAAAATACTGAAATTGTTACTTTACAGAATTGCTAGACGTCCACATGTTGGGGGCAGAGGAAGAATGTTCACTCCAGAGCAAGAGACCCATATAGTGAACATGGTGATTGCCAATAATGCAATAAGACGAAATACAGCAGCGCATAATTGATAATGACACCATCTTTCAAAATATACACAGTGTAAGCATTTCTGCACTAATTCGTGTACTTGCGCGCCACAGAATAAGAATGAAGCAAATTTACAGAGTTCCTTTCGAGAGAAACACAGAACGTGTAAAGCAACTGCGATATGACTATGTGCAGGTAAGCTATAGTGTCATTGGTTCTGAATTTGGAAGTGCATACTGTAGTGCTGTGCATGGGCCTGATGTGTTGCATTTGTTTTGTCTTGTCCAGACAGTGATGGAACTAGAAGCAGATGCCATGGGACATGAGCTACTTTTTGAAGATGAGGCCGGTTTTAACCTCAGTAAAACCAGGAGACATGGCAGGAACATTATTGGACACCGTGCCATCATCAATGTCCCAGGACAACGTGGTGGTAACATAACCATGTGTGCAGCTATAAGCCAAAATGGTGTTGTTCACCATCATGCAACCATAGGCCCATACAACACTGCACACATTATTGCATTCCTGGACACCTTACATGACATGCTCACTGTTCAGAGACCAGAGCAGACCCGATATGTCATCATATGGGACCATGTTAGTTTCCATAGGGCTGCTTTGGTCCGCAACTGGTTTACAGACCACCCATTCTTCATGGCACTCAACCTCCCTCCATACTCTCCATTCTTAAATCCCATCGAGGAGTTCTTCTCTGCCTGGCACTGGAAAGTGTACGACCGTTATCCTCATCAACAGGTAGCCCTTTTACAGGCAATGGTGGAGGCATGTGGAGATATTGACCAGGCATCATGTCAGGCCTGGATACGGCATTCAAGGAGATATTTTCCCCGGTGCCTTGGACTGGAGGATATCGCATGCGGTGTGGACGAAATTTTGTGGCCGGACCCAGAAAGACGACATGATGTAGGCTGATTGTTTTTTTGTTTCTTTGTTTGTTTTGTGAAATTACTATTTTGTGTTCTGACTTTGTCTTGGTTTTGATGAGTGTGAATAAACACCAATACTTGAAGTTTGGATCCTTGTATTCCTTCTCTCCCTCTGTATGCAACCTTATCCCATTATTGCATGTTACTAACACAACTTCTCCCCTTTCTGGTAGTCTTGTGCTTTCTCGTCTCTCTCCTCTCTCCTATCACTTCCTGCAGGTTTTCTGGCTCTGGAGCTGTGGAGTCTGGAGCTGTGGAGTCTGGAGCTGTGGCTGTGGGTCACCTGCTGCCCCCGTGTTCCTGCTCGACACCCTCTGCTGCAACGACTATTGTTGCTAGTCTTATTGTTATTATTGTTATTATAATCATTAACATTACGATGGTTACCATTAACACTACTATAAATATCTGTACCATTTTTCATTTAGTCTATAGCAACATTACCTTCACTGTGTGTACCTCTGTGTGTATATTGTGTAGGCTGCCTCCCTCCCCTCTCTCTCTCTCCTTACATCTCTCTCTCCTTACATCTCTCTCTCTCTCTCCTTACATCTCTCTCTCTCTCTCTCTCACCCCAACCGGTCGAGGCAGATGGCCGCCCACCCTGAGCCATGGTTCTGCTCGAGGTTTCTGCCTCTTAAAAGGAAGTTTTTCCTTGCCTCTGTCGCCTAGTGCTGCTCTTGGTGGGAACTGTTGGGCTTCTGTAAATAACATCACAGAGTACGGTCTAGACCTGCTCTTTTATGAAAAGCGCTGTGAGATAACTGTTGTTGTGATTTGGCGCTATATAAATAAAATTGAATTGAATTGAATTGAATTGTATGTTTACATGACACTGTGACAAAAGTATGACCTCAAATTGACATCTGTACACAGAGAAAGCAAAAGCCAGATGTGTTTTGTATTCATACCATCAGTGTGTAGTTGGCACATTGTGTGTTTAGTAGATGATGGCTTGTGTTTACTGTTTGATACAAAAACACCATTTTTACGAAGGAGTTAATCTAGCTGTGTTCGCTTTTGCAAGAGAACTACGTTTTGATAATTGGGTGAAAGGTTTTCTTATTTGTGTGTAGAGTTTTGCAAAAATAGCCAATAGTTACAAAAAATGTGCTTAAGCAATCAGAAAAAACTGTAAATGTATATAATATTAGAAGCTGTGTGTCAATCATTATTAAAATGATTTATAGATTGAAACATGTACGACAATGTTTTCTGTTATTCTAGTGATATAAATAAAAACACTTTGAAATGATAAAGTTATGTATTTATTTAAAGCCAATAACGATATACAATCGCATTTCAGGAGATACAAATGGACTTGTTTCATTGTTTGCTAATGGATGCCCTCTGGTAACAAGAGGTGTAGATGGTGGTCCAGTAATAAGAGGCGAAGATTCTCCAGAAGTCTTTCTCTTAATCCCGTCAATTTTTCTTTTGACCTGTTGATTTGGTACAACTGATAAAGGTATATTCAATATAGCCAACAATTGCAGATCGTCTCACGTTGTGAGAAGCAGTCACTCCTCTTATCAAATCATACACATGAGACCCTTTAATAACATTACTGTTAAACACAAAGTCCCCACGTTCAGTCCATGCAGATATGTTTTTTGAGGAGGAAATATTCTGTGCTTTATTCCTGCTGTTTTTTGGCATGTTTTTTAAAATTTCTTCAAAAATCGTGATGTAATATTTTTTTGCTTTTTCATGAAGATCTTCAGTATTTTGATCTTGATATGTCTTTAATAGTACGATCCAGGTCATTTTCAACAGTTTCTCAAATAGTCTCGTGTGACGGAGGTCTTCTTAAAAGATCAAGCTGTTGTTTAGGTACCAGAAACATTTTTTGTGCATACTCCATAGTTATTTAAGTTTGTCTTGAAGCTATAAGACTCGTTATAAAAGGCACAGCGATACTCAAAAAGAAGAAAACCGCCAGACTGTTTAAGCATCGTCTTCTTTTTCTTTGAAGCGCAAACCTTTTTATTGGCGAGCAGTCTAATCCCTGCCTTCTTCTTTTTAATTTTTTGATACTGTGTCATATTTAAAGGAATTTTATGTTATTTAAAACATCGTAAGCTATTTTGCATAACGATACCAAAAGGTCTGGTGATGCAGATTTAATAATATTCACTCTCTGAGATGGAGATGCTCCGTGCATAGTTTGCAGTAAAGACAGGTTTCTTTTAATGCGATCAGACATGTTTATTTACTTTCTCTTAGGCACATACACAACAGGCAGGTCTGAAAGCAATAAAAAAATGACTCTTCCCAGGAAACATTTGTCCAGCCATTAGCATGACTTGGTATTTATCTCTGGGATTTTTAAACAAAACAAGATAATTGGTATTCAAATTAATTGGACGGCTAACTTTGCCTTGAAAAAACAAATTCTGAACTAGGTATACACAACTTAAATTTCTATGATGCACATATTTTGTAAATACATTTTGGACCTCAATGTTATTGCTAACATCATTCATTAAATCATCAATAATCAACAAATTGTTTTTATCTATAGGTAGCAATGTATTATCGCATAATGACAATGGCAAACCCTCAACAAAATTCACATTTCTTATTTTCAATAACTGGTCATACAAGGGTTGCCAACACGAAAAAATATGTACAACATTTTCAATCTGTTTTGAAATTAACTTTTCAGCATTTTCGATCAACATTTTCACAAAATGTTTTACTAATGTTTGAAGGACCTGACACAATTAGACTAAAAGGGTGTTGTAGCCATTTCAAAAAACATATGGTAAAGTTCTCAGATCAGGGAAAACTCTGCATTTCGTGTACACGACTTGAAATCTTTTGGCAATTGTTGTTTTTTAGTTCGAAAGCCTTTTTATGTCTCACTATAGTGTCTGATTTTGTCATCACTTGTTGCGGCGTCTCGTCAAAATTCACAAACTCGTGTACAAGATCAATCAGGGTGTTTGAGAACTGCACTGTTTTTCTGGGGTCTTTTTTTCTTACGTCACCCAGCAGAGGACTGCAACATGCAATAACAAGACTAGTTCCACAAAACACCTCAAACCCCAATTTGTTCTTTTAAGTTATGGAGAATTTAACCCTATTACACGGTTGCTGACATTGTGACAATAAGTTGTTACCCGACCAACTACAAGAGTTGCACATGTCTTGTCCAGTCAAAATGCTATCAAATAAAACAGTCCCTTCACTCCTGGTTTCAATAGTAAACAAACTGTCATAGAAATGACAATTACCGACAAAAAACATTATATTCTATGCAGAAACATTTAAAAAAACATAAATTACAAAGTACCTTTTGTATTTCAAGCAAATCCGAGGCTTTTTAGTAAATTTTAACAAAACTCCCGTCACCGCTATGCATCATGGGATTTCTGAGGGACGGCCTTATAGCTGATTGGCTATAAGGTCCTCAAATTCCACTGGAAGCCAACAGTGGAACATCACCTTGCTTTTACACCTGTATGGCAGTAGGGGGTGGTAAAGACCTGTGGGGGATGCAGAACAGGGGTCTCATTTATAAAACTGTGCCCAGAAACCTCACTTAAAGTGTACGTGTGTCCAAAAGCCAAAAATGTCGTACACCAAAGTGCATATGCACACTTGTAAGCAAGTTCCCTCCATAAATCAACTTTAAATGTGGCGTATGTGAGGAAGCGCCATGTCCGATCACTTCAAACGCTTACAATTGTCTATAATTGGTCAGTGGAATTAATATTAATACGTACTGACTGTGGGGAGAAAAGGAGGCACACTCTGTCAGAGGAGATACAAAACGAGATTTAACTCAGCGTGACACTGGCGTTCCTTTTGGTGAAGCTGAAGTTGTTTGGTGGGTAAAAAACGCACTTTCATGCAAGGCTTGCGCACCGGAGGAAAGGGGGCACCGGAGCTCCACTCCCTTTATAACCAATCTGTAGGAACAGGGCATTCCTCTTGAGTAGTGACGTCACTGACCGGAGGGACACGCACACACACGCGCAAGAGACGGGATGACCCCGGTACTAATTTGGATTCCCCCGTTTGAAAAGAGAGTAAACCAAATGCATTCCATCTATGTTTAAACATGTATTTAGGTTACACAAATAGTCCACTCACTTAACAACAAGAAATAGCCTGTGACTTGTTGTAAATGACAATGAAATAGTGTTATTTTCCATAACAAACAGCGCATCACATCACATCCACACGCTGGCGCACAGTGTTTGGCTCGATTAGGAAGCGAACATGTGATAACAATAGGCTATATGAAACTATGCACTAGTATTTGCTCGACTGACTCATTGAAAACAGCTTCAATTTAAATGTAATTTGTCCTCCTGTTCACCTTATTTATGAGAATAAATTGTACTGTATACAAGTAATTAATATGGTTCCTGATTAAACGGTCCAACATATTTGAGGTGTTCTTTTGCAGAAACAGAAGCTCTCTTTATTATCCTCAGTCATGGTTCCTTTTGTGCACCGCAAATTATCTTAAATTATGTTTTTTTACTGCGAACTTCATGGAAAATCAATCAAACGAGTGTCTGTGACAGAACGCGGTCACAATCTCACATGTAGGCCTATACTTCACGCCTATAGGATGCCCTTCCCAATTCACTAACTCTGTAGTTTGATATTTGCAACATCTAAAACCGGCCTTTTTGCCATGTAGACTAAAGTACTTTACAATGATCAGACAGATGTTAGGTTTTCTACATCCAAGATTTGCTCTTTCATCTTAAGCCGACAGACGCCTGCTTTTGACAGGCTGATGGGTTCATTTCTCACACCATGAGAAAGTTTGCAGCACCATACAGCTAGAAACGAATCTACCTATGTATAGCACATTCATGTCAAATCACCAGATAGCCTGTCTATTTGATGTAGGGAACGCATACTATTCTCGCACCCATCAAAGCTAAAAAACGGATCTACCCCGTAATAACATTAATATGGAGAGCTGTCACCTCTCTGTGAGAGCCCTCTGTTTTGTTTTCTCACGTATAATCCTGATTAACTAACTCTGACGTTTGTTCTTTGTAACATTTAGTTCCTGATGATGTTATTGTATAGTATAGACTAAAGTATAGGAATGGATAAAACAACATCGGATCTACATAGCCACACTTTCATCTGAAGTCGGCAGCTGTCAGGCTGTTGACAGGCGGTGACTATTCTTTTTTCTCCTAGCTGTGTAAGACCCTATAATACTTCAATAAAATAAATGTTCTTTTTTGACCTCTTTGTCAATGCGGCAGGTTACATCAGTCGTCATCCTAAGAGTTACACAAGACCGAAAAATAATCACACACACATTTGAAACAATTTGTAACTGAGAGTTTAAAACAAGAACGAAAAATAATCACTCACGCATTTGAAACAGCTTGTTACTGAGTTTAATTGTCATTATTATTTACTAGCATATAAGGCAGTTTAGCCACAGTTAAAAAAGTTAAAAAAGCATACATAAAATCCACACTGGCTCTCATCACCCCGCCTACTTCCTCTACAACACATCTCACAACCAGGTGTTACTGCATGTCAGAGTCAGAGACTCACACACCAGCTACGCAATCAATCCACCTGAGTTTGCATTCTCTATCTGCAACAGCTGTGCCTAACTCAGGGTCATAATCTTTTTTCCGGTTTTATCCAGCAACATCTGAGCGTCGGACATTAGGATATGATTTAAACTGAGATAGATGTCACCCTATCTACTGTCTTCCAGTATCTTCAACCAAGTCCAGTTGCCCTTGATTTTAACCTTCGTTGGATACCTATCTACTATCCTAACAATAGGAGACAATTTTAAGTATCTTTTTTCTCCTTTCTATGTATGTCACCATGTTACTTTAATAAAATAAATGCTCTTTTCTCCTCTCTGGCTACGAGTCAGGTTATTACAGTCCTTAAGAGCCACACAAGTACAACAAGAGAAAATAAACACTCACACTCATGTAAACATTTTGTTACTGGGAAGTTTTAAGACAAGAATGAATAAAGTAAATAACCTCTCACGCATTTGCATCAACTGAGAAAGTTTAATTGTCATTATTATTTACTATAAGACAGACATCACCGTTAAGAAAAAGCATACATAAAGCCACACTGAATCTTATCACCCCACCCTCCTATGGGATGGACCAAATTCCTCTGATCACAATTAGGTGTTACTGCATGTAAGATAGTCACACATCAGTCATTCCAACACAAGAGGAAGCATTTGCATTATATGCTTTAAAATCTTGATATTTCTCCCATCATATTGGTGAGGCATAAGGATTATAATACACTATACTTAACTTAATTTAGTTGTATATAGATAACTGTAATATCATGAATTTTCGCAGGACCACGCAAAGCCGCCCTTCATTTACTACTGACAGGACTTTTTCCTTTCATTCATGTAGAACTGAATTTTGAAATAATTTGAAACCTATATTGTTTATATCTATGTTTGCTTGCTGGCAGTCTTCTTCCTTGCCTTTGCAGTGTTTGTGTGTGTGTGTGTGCGTGTGTGTGTGCGCGCAGGTAATGGAGCACAGGTGGGCACACTGGATTGGTTGAGCTGATTTCTGCCTCCTGATTGGTCGACTCGATGACAGCAACCATCTTAAGCCCATCTGACAGGAACTCTCGCTTCCTCTCTCTCTGCCATTCCCAACCTGAGCCTGTTTACTGTGTGTTTTCTTTGTGAGTGGAGAACTGTTGTGACCATACTAGACTTTGTAAGTGAACCTATGTAGTGAACACATTAGACTTTGAATAGCTTAGTAATTAGGGCCTGAGCAGGAAAGTGCAAGGAACCAGGGTGCGAACTACGGGGGAGCCAGGGGGAGCTTAGCTCCCCTAAATAAGACATCAGCTCCCCTAAAAGCATGATTTGTGATATTTTGGGAGGTCTCTAAAATATTGACAGCATGCATTTCTCTATCATCATGGATCCATGTGTAAATTCAGGAGCGTCAGACTTCAGTCAGAGAGAACGATCACCGACCGTCTGCAGCGGGCCGGTCGCTCCGAGATCTCCTGTCCCTGGTCCGCCTCACTCCCTCTCCGGTACGGGTTGTGTCACTAGTACGACCGACGTGCTGTAAACGGTTTGCGATCGTTCTGTCTGGCTGGATTTACTCATTTAGCTGACTCTTTTATCCAAAGCGACTTACAATTGCTATACAGCCAGAGTCAAACTGGTAATGTTTCGATTTGATGTCATTTTTAAGACTGAGGGTTGCGCGTTGGCTCTATAGCGCCCCCTAAAGCCTTTTTAGCCGTGAAATGGCCAGGGATAGTCGAACCCCAGACTTTGCACGTTCGTCAAAGCGGTTGTTTTGTATTGGCTGAAATGGTTTGGGGGCGTGGTTGTGGAAAATTGGCTCAATAGCGCCCCCTACAAAATTTCAACAAAGCAGCCCCTACTATACGTTGTAGCTAGCTGTATGAAATGTGAGAGAGTGATGTTTCATCTCTAGACTTAAAAATAAGTCTCTTGGAGCCATACCCTAAACCCAACATGAAGTCAGCTGGGGGATGTAGTGAAGGGCCATGTTTACTGCATTGTCTAAAGACCTGTTGGCTCTGTAGGCGAACTGCAGGGGGTCCAGGAGTGGGTCTGTGATTGATTTTAGACAACACAAGGCATTCAAAGGACTTCATAACCACAGAGGTCAGGGCGGCGGGTCTGTAGTCGTTTAGTCCTGTGGTCCTTGGTTTCTTGGGGACAAGGATGGTCGAGGCTTTGAAGTAGGCTGGCACATGGCATGACTCCAGTGAGGTGTTAAAAATGTCTGTGAACACCGGAGTGCGTGTTGGTTTACATGTGTCCTCACAGAAGCTGATGTAGGACGTCACAGCCTCAGTAAACTCATCCAGATTGTTGGTAGCCTTCTTTGATGTCCTCACTACAGGTTTACAGAGTTTTAGCTTTTGCCTGTAAGCAGGAATCAGATGGACCATCACGTGATCAGAGTGTCCCAGTGGAGCGCGTGTGACGCCGTGATAGGCACTGATATAAACTGTCTGTATTTGGGGAGTACTTGGCTTACTAACTTACAGTTAATTAAGAAATTCCAGATTAGGAGAACAGTGCTGCTGAATCACTGTCACGTCGCTACACCAGCTATTGTTAATATAAAATCAGATACCTCCGCCAGAGAGTTCTGTGTCGCGGTCCGCTCAGTACAGTTGGAAGCCTGCCAGCTGCACCGCGGAGTCCATTATCCGTTTACACAGCTACGTATCTGTGAAGCACAGAACAGAAGATGAATAAAAGTCTCTGTTTTTCCCCAACAGAAGATGAAGTTCGTCCAGTTTGTTGCATAGTGAGTGCACGTTGGAGAGAAATAGGATACTCAAATCCACACAAAGATTTGCACACACCTCAGTTCTGGTGGGAGATCCAATGTTCTGCAGTCACTGGTGGGGCGAGGCAAGGGGGCTCAATAGCGCCCCTTAATCAGAATCAGAAATAGTTTATTGATCCCTGAGAGGAAATTCTTTAACAAACTGTATAACAAATATGTTTTGGAAAGGTTTCTTTGATCTTCATGAGATCTGGGGGGATTATTACTCTTATTACGAAGACCACATTTCTGCTTTTTTATGAGATTTTGCTCTACAGGAAGTCAGCCATTCTGAGATAACTGTTGTTGTGATTTGGTGCTATATAAATTGAGTTGAACTGAACTGAATTGAAAGAGGAAGTACATTTACATTTACTCATTTGACAGACGCCTTTAGAACGAATGTGAAGAAGAAGCAAACCAGGAATGTACTCTTTGACTGACCCTTTCTGCAGGTGCCACTTCTGACATACTGCTGACGTACTGCGGTAAGCGTGTCGACTCATTTCCGTTTCTGGTGCTTGTGCACTGAAAAAAAATCCTTTGGATTTACTCGATTTTAATGTGTACATCGGTCCCACATGATCAGAATGTGGCTAACTGACATAATTTTCCCGTTTTTCCTCAATGAATTATTGCTTGTCAAACCAAAATAATTAATTCATATTAGACAGTTTAAAAGAATCATGTTGACTCAACATGTTATTTGTCAGTCACCATAATGCCATCATATTGTGTAATGTTAATGTAAATCCATGATGTCCAGGGTACCTGATTATCATTTGTAACTCCAACTTGATTTCTTAATGCAAATGTAAATGTTACTCAAAGGAATTATGTACCTTCAAGGTAATTTCATTATGTCCTAGGTATCTGAGATAGGTCTGTAAATCTTACTTGATTTGGTAAAGTTTATTCTATCCAAATGTATTGCAGACATCGGTTCATGTGCGCAGATAGTTGCATTGACAAAAAAGGCTGAGTCAGAGTTTTGCACTAAACGTTCATTATATTGAACAATACAAACTTTATCCAAAAAGAGGACTGCAGTTGTGTTTGCTGATTTCAACTGTTACAAGTTGTGCATTCCTAGGAGCAAATACAAAACATGAATAAAACTTTTCCCTTAACTAAACCAAATGTCTTGTGTTCAAATGTTGCTGGCACTGAAGGGCCTATTTTTTAGAGCCTTTCTTAGAAAGTTTACTCCCACACCTGCATACTCCATTTTCACTGTGCCAACAGGTAGCAGTATTAATTTACAAAAAACAAAGTAATCAGTTCTTCAAATGATAAAGCAGTGCAAATGGTATAAGATGCCTTTGACAACAATTGAAATGTCTTGTGTTGCAGGCAGTGTAGTCTCTGACGTGCCTGTTTTTTAGAGCCAGTGCTTTATTAGACAGTTTACATCCGACCCTGCATACACCATTTTTACTGTGCTAACAGTATATCTTTATGAAAAAAGTAAACATCAACACATTTTTTTTTAAACTAAGGAATAAACATAGATATCTTAACCTTGTATACGGAGTTGTGAGAGTATTCAAAGCATCAAATACAATATATTGCAGAGGTTTAAGGTGACTCAGACCAGTAAATGAAAATGGTAACAACCCATTTTTAAACAGTAATCAAGAGAAAATATAAAAGCAGTCCAAATGGTATAACAATACCAAAGTTGTCTTTGACAACAATTGAAATGTCTTGTGGCAGCGCAGTCTCTGACCCTTTCACTGAATAGCCTGTGTTTTTTTTGAGCCAGTGCTTTATTAGAAAGTTTACTCCCAACCCTGCATACACCAGTTTAACTGTACTAACAGGTTGCAGTACTCATTTATGAAAAAACAAAATTATCAGTTCTCCCTGAGGAATAAACATATCTAAACCTTGGATTCAGAGTTGTGAGAGGACTCAAAGCAACAAATACAATATATTATATATTATGCCTTCAAGGACGATTCCAATGTCCTCTGGTTCATCACTTGAAGCATGTCCTTTGAGAACAAAAATCCCAACAATGGTGTCTTCAATAGCCTTTGAAGCAATTGAGAAAATAATAAATAAATATGAAACTGTATTAGGGTTAAAATGTTGGATTTATTCACAGACACTTTAAAGAGATAATAGCTTCTTTTCACATTTTTATTTACAGCATTATATGTTGAAGTTTCAATATCATAATTGGCTATACATTAACTCATTGGGAGAAAACCGGCAGTTCTGTGTAAAATGAGACGTTGAGCTCCCCTATATTGCCAAAATGGCATGATCCTACTTTTATAAGATTCGACTGTGAGAATCAGGCTCCACCCATCGAAGCATAAAATCTTCGACTATTTGGGGTCAGCCCTATAGGCAACATTTTTTTTTCTTTAGAATACACAAAATTAGTCTGCTGTGCAGAGCAGGGGGAACCGGAGGTGAGAGTCCAGAGGGCGAGTGGTTGAGCCGCTCCCTTGGAAGGCAAAAAAAGTTATTTCCCGCTGCATGGGGCGGCTGTGTAGAGCGGGTTGGCCGTTAATCGGAAGGGCGGCGGTTCAATCCCTGGCTCCCCCTGGTTGCGTGTCGAAGTGTCCTTGGGCAAGATACTGATACTGAACCCCGAATTGCCCCTGGCGGCTGTTAGTTTCTGTTTGAGCACTTAGGCTCAGTGTATGAATGTGTGTGACTGGTGAATGCAGATGCAGTGTAAAAGCGCTTTGAGTGGTCGAAAAAGACTAGAAAGGCGCTATACAAGTACGGAGCATTTACATTTACTTGCCAACCGGAAAGCAAGTGATACACTGTTACTATGGGTTTTTTACTTTTGCATTGCCAAAATGCTGGATTGAGTTGAGTTTTACTTTCTGATGCACTAATCAAGAAAGAGAAAAGCCTGAGCTGTGTTAGGTGAGGGATTTCCCACAAGGCAAATGTAAACATTACCGCAGTCGAGCAGCGGCAGGGACTTGACACTTTTTGACGATAGAAATGCGGATCGGATGCTGTAACATGGATCGGAAGTACCCAACACTTGCAGTTTGTGTTCATATCTTTCTTTTTCTTAAATTGAGAGGTGATCCAAATAAATGTAACTGCTTTTTGGGGCGTCTCTACAGGGGAGTTGCGGCATGAGTCGTTGTGTTGGTCTGTTGTTTTGCCCTCCAGGTACCGCAAATGTCATGTGACTGAAAACTATGAATAGGCCTCGTACAACTATTTAAATGTGTTCATTATTTTGTTTGTTGTAGCCTACAGTTTCCTGATTAATTTTAAAATGTAGGCTATTTGACATTTTTGATCTTTAATTAAATAAAGCAATTGCAGTCTATAGTCATGTCTCAATTTTGTTAGATTAACCAGTAACCAAGAAACATTGTGTTGATTTTATAATGGTATAAAACTAAAAATGTAATACATCAAAATAATAAATACATTCTCTCAATCAATTAATAATTCCAGCTCAAATGATCAAGGAGAAGGACAATAGAAGAGTAGAAGATAAGAGAAAAAGTAAGCACCAGTTCATGTACATACCACATATTCCCGCACAAGGTTTTCTGGATCTTTACCCATGCAGATACAGACTCCCTTAATGATACACTCTCGTCCAGTGTCTACATCATCACACTGAAAGGAAACGTACTTAATTAGTGTCTTCATGCAGCTTTTCTGCTTTATTTTAAAGTCAACTACTGCTGTAAACTGTCATAAGGGTACATATTTCTCTGAGAACATAACACCAGGGTCCCTATTATGGTACAAGCCTTTCTGTGAGCTCTAAATCATGCAGGAAGTAGATTGACAGGAAAGAGGCAGAACGAAAGAGGAGGTAGAGAAAACTATGAAGATAAATAAGTAAATTAGAGGTGCTCAGATCAGGATTTTTTGGGCCGATCACGATCACCGAAAGCAGTATCGTCCGTTACCGATCACCGGGTCTATTTGAAGCCTTTTATTTATCATTTAGCATTATACAGTAGGATGAAACGATTACCGGTTTAACGATAAACCATGGTAAAATTCCCGCCGGTTATTATTACCATACACATTTTAATTACCATGATAACCGGGTTCGGTTACCGCGCTATTATAAACTCACAGCAAACACTGTCCAGCATCAACCAAAGTAAGTGATGGTCTCCCAGAAGCAGGCGCGCATGTGCAGAACGCAACGTGGATTTGTTTGGGTCAATGACAACACGGCAGAAGACAACACTGTGGAGATTTTTCAGTCACTCTGAAGTCTGGTCATAGTTTAGTTTTTATGAGAGCGCTGAGGGAAACTTGATTGAAGCAAATGAGCTTATAGTGAAGCAGGGTGAGTTAACTTTTAGCTTTGGGTTGTCTGTCTGACTTGCTAACAGCTTGTAAACTGAAGCTCTCAGTGTTGCTGCTCTTGTAAAAACGCTATACGTTGTTCTGTTGCTGTGTGCGTCGTGTCCGCAGACTTTATTCATCCACTGCATATGATAACACATTACACAGTTCAGTCAACTAACCAGCATATCTCATTCATTTTAAATCCAGCAGCTTAGTTGTAAAAGTGTCAGGAGAAACGCTGCAGACTGCTCTGTTTGTTGGGCTCATTGCAGTTACTATCACTGTCTTCTAAAGACTTATTTGTTTTCATGTAATTGTGCATGAGGTCATTGCATTACCTATATAATATAAAATCTTGATAATGCACACTTAGATGGTTTTCATATGTTTACAAAAAGGTATTGGCTGTTATTTTATTGTTTATGCAAACAAAATGTTACTTTTATTTGTAGTTTTCAATATAAATCTTACTGAAATGGTTTCGGTGTGTGTATCAGTACATTTTGATCTTTTTCAGAACATTTTTACAATACTGTGATAATACTGATAACCGTGATAATTTGGGTCACTATAATTGTGATCTGAAATTTTCATACCGTTTCATCCCTATCATACAGTATACTGTGTATTTATCATCTGTTAATTTTAGGACTAATTCAATAAAGTATCATGAAATGACAACTGTTTATTTTATTGCCAGGAAACATGGGCAACAAATTCCACTCCCTCTCTCTTAGAGACTTGAACCATAGCAGCCTTTGCCTGGTTACTGCAAACATTTTTTTAGCTTAACAAATATAGCTTTACTGTGAAATAAACTACAAAAACAGAACAAACAGCATCTTTATAAATTTACTTCAACTATAAAAACTGCAAAAAAAAAGGCTGTAGCCAAAATATTTAGGAGATAAAGGAGCACAGGCATCATGAGTCGATGATAAACTCTGAAACAGCCGCTTTTTGTTCTGGCTTTAGGGCCTAGAGAGAGGAGTAGAGAGAGGGAGAGTGGGCTACATAGAGGAGTCATAACTGTCATTATTGGGATTTGAAAATAAGGGAAATTTAACTAAATAAAATGTTAATTCCATATTATACTGTTAGTACTTACAGTTACTATATTCATTATAATTTCATTTGGTTTACCACTAGTATATGCCTAATATTATTTCAGTGGCTTGTTTTCATTACAGTTTTTCTCAAATGCTAAAACACAAAAGCCAATCCTCTAAACCAAATGACCAGTTGTCTAAACACATTTACTAAATCTAGCCATCATTTTCCAATATCATAAACACATTTCACATGAAGACACAATTCACAAAACACAATCCTCCGTTCACATAAATCTTAACACATTTTTCCTCGCTAAAACACAAGTTGCAAAAGAACTCTGCTCATATTCTCAAATGAAAGCTCATGTGATGCAAAATGCTTGCCACAGTCAGCAATATTTGAACAAAATGAACACACCTGGCGTCATTCATTACACACAACGACTCAAAATTGAAAACACCTGTTGCTAATGCTGTGACCACATGTATAAAAGCAAGTTCAGAGTGCACAGTTTGCTGAAGATTCCAAACAAACACAATGGATGAAGGCAGAGTCAGGGGAAGAGGTAATCGAGTCAGAGGAGGGAGAAGAGCAGGCCAGGGAGGGAGAAGAGCAGGCCAGGGAGGGAGAAGAGCAGGCCAGGGAGGGAGAGGAGCAGGCCAGGGAGGAAGAGGAGCAGGCCAGGGAGGAAGAGGAGGAGGCCAGGGAGGAAGAGGAGCAGGCCAACAAGGGAGAGGAGAAGGTCCAGGAGGGAGAGCAAGACAACCTCATTGACCATGTCATTGTCCATGGCATGACAATGGCTGAAGCAGGACTAAGAGTCCGTCCAAACCTGAGTAGGTTCACCGTGGCCACCATTATCAGGGCATTTAGACAACACAACAGGTATTGTACTCTATTGCTTTCTTTGTCACAATACAATTTTACAAGCCTGTGAAAGTAGTCTATTAGTTTCAAATAAGTTGTTACTGTATTGTAAAACATGTCAATTGACAACACGTTTCTTTCTTTAGAGTTGAAAGAATGCCACATAGAGGTGGGAGGGTTGCCATATTTACAGCGGCACAAGAAACCCTCATTGTGGATATGGTTCGTGAGAACAACCTCATCAGACTCTGGGAGATCAGAGACAAAGTCATTGCTGATAATGTGAACTTTGAGGGCATTGATGATGTCAGCTTGGCCACAATAGACCGAGTTCTCCGGCGCCAAAAGATGCAGATGAAACAAGTCTATAGGGTTCCCTTTGAGCGAAACTCTGCACGACACAAAGACCTACGTTACGAGTATGTGCAAGTAAGTATACATCCATGTTCACAGTACAGTTAGTGAACATACTGTGTTGCTCAGTGGCCTACATTACTTCTGGACAATACTATGCTACCTGATTGACTGTTGTTCTGAACACCTGTGCACTTTCACATTTTCACAGAGGATATTACAGTTGGACGCGATGGCCAGACCTCATGAGTACCTCTTCCTGGATGAGGCTGGCTTCAACCTGCAGAAACGAAGGCAAAGAGGCCGTAACATCATTGGCCAAAGAGCCATCACTGAGGTTCCTGGCCAACGGGGGGGGGGGTAATATTACTCTCCTTGTAATACTTCTTACGCTGATATGCGGTACTGAGAGGGCCACCTTTTTGTATTGACCTTTGCACAGGATTACAGAACAAATTGCATTAACAGTTTCTCTAATTATATGTTCATCGACAGGGAGGTTTCTCTGATGAAAGATCTCACTCACAATGTCACAAGATAATGGAACAGGTGCAGATTAAGTCAAATGATGGACTTCTCCTAAAAACACATCAACAGCTGTGCTGGGCACATGGTCCAAATGCTCCAACTTCAGCAAAGCAGCTGCAAATCTTTGCTCTATGATCTTCTGCAAGTCCTCAGTTTGAGAGGGACTGTTTGAAGGAATGGCCACATTTGACTGTTCGACGAACTCCTGAGTATTTTCCTCCAACTCATTCACAGATGATATCCAGGTTAAAATCAACCAAAATGTGATGGCAGTGCTTTTGGTTTTTGTGTGATTTAAATGTGCAATAAATGTTTGTTTTAAAGTCACAACCTAAAAACATACAAATGACAGTCTCATTTCTTTTGAGATGTACATTTATATGAGCAAAATAATCCCTCTCTGATGCTAAATCACTACAAGCACAGAGTTGGCAATTGAATATTGCTTCCTCTTTGCAAGTGACCCCTGCGGAGTGAATTTTACTTTGGTGGACTATAAGGGCATTCCATGTCTTAAATGTGCATGGACAATGCAGGTATGTACATGGAAAGCGAGAACTACGTCCAAAATGTGGATGCTTTAACTTGTAGTGATGCAAAAGTTTGGACCTACTTGACAGTTTCTGTGCAACCCTTACAACTCCACATTCCCACCACCTAGCCCTGTAACATACATCAAGATCGTCACTAGTCACATCATTAAAGCTCCAATCTGAAATTCATATATAATCAAAAAGGTCCACTGCACTACCAAAATTAAAAACACACGAAGAAAATGTGCTATTACTTACAAATTGATCCATAGGCCTTTAAATTCAAGGTCTTTACTGTTTTTAATATTGTCCAAGACTTGTTCGTAAAGTGAATTATTATGCAAAAAAGTGAAGTTTAAATTTTTAACAATAATCAACTGACAAAACATAATTGATACTTTCCATCTTTAACTGAAGCTCTACAGTTATTTTTGGAAATGTACTTCTAAGTCACAAAATCCAGATTTGGGGCTTTAACATCCACACAAAATAAAATGATCACTTACCACTATAAAGCCTTTGAGTATGCATTCTCTGCAAATAAAATGAAAGACCTATAAAATATGTATAATCAGTGAGGTGAACACAAACAAACAAAACAAAAGTCAGAGCAAGATGCAACCAATATTAATGTTTAACGTTAAGTATTTTCTGTAATACAGTGCAATTTTGGAAACAATAGCAAGCTGAAAATAATTAAATAACAGTTAAATTAAATCCAGTTTGATATTGACTTTAAGAACGTTGCTTCATTTAATTGAATAATGTCACGATTTATGGACGGCTTTTCAGTGTGTTTAAGTTTAACAACAAAAGAGTGGATCAGGAAACTGAAATGATAACTTAACGTTAACGTTACACACAATAAATACACATTGCACACCAGCCGGGAGAGTAAAGACTACATACACTACATTGTCTATACAGAACACTAAGTTCATTTAAGGCAATGTTAAATGACCTCTGATGAAAAAAAAACAACGAAACAATAGCAAATATGATGCCGTCGCCTGCTTCCACCCTCAGGAGGCTGTCGGGACATTGAAGAACTGTTGTCAGCAGCGGTACCATCGGGGAAAAAACCCTCCTCCACCTACGGTACCGCTGCTGACAACAGTTCAGGATTTCAATCAATCAAAAAAAACAAAGACTCCCAGATGCACTGCGATGCAAACGTGGAAGACCCCGACCCAAATGCCAGTTGACAACGTAATGCCGACGGAACGCAAAAAGCGTAACCTGCGGAAGAGCAGCGTCCGGACCGACCTCGACACAACATAGACCATTGCTCCCCCCCAACCCAGCACCCCACCACCGCACAGCAAACAACCAAAATGTCCAAATGCCACGCAATCATCAACACCAATGCACAAGTGAGCCCAACGCGCACACTGCGCGAGCACGGCGACACCCCATGCCCAGCACGCCTCCCGGCCGCCGTGCAACACCAGCCAAACCAGCAACGAAAAATCAACTAGCACAGCTGCATGCCACCAACAACCCACCCACCTGTCAAGGGGTTGAGAACTCCAGGCACAAACCCAGAACAAACCGGAGCACAGCCCTGCCCTGCACCCACACTGCACATCCCGAAAATTAACTATATACCTCAGTATCCAGAGGGGTCCAAAAACTGGCCGACAGAGAAATGGGGAAGCATGGTTCCGAGGCCAACGAAGCAAACCAGGGACGCAAACAGGTCCCTCCAAGCCAACGAGGAAATGCCTCCCCCGGACTCCAATTCACAAACTAAACGCCCAGCAGCCATTCAGAGACCCTGCCCAGGGAAAAAGCACAATGCATCAAGATGCATTGACAATCGCCCCACAATCCCACCGCAGCCCCCCAAACCGCAATCGTATCAACCCGCGCAGAGACCCCCACCCCCAGAAGCCAGGGCACCCTGCGACCCCCCAAAGCGCAAAGGACCCCAGACCGCATGTCCCGGGGGAAGCTGTACCCCGCCCCGAGGAAGAACAGCAGAAAGCTACATGGCTTTCCACACCCCGATCACTGAACTACAGTAATGTGATGGGGGTTAGGGACCGTGGTTATGGGAGGATGCCTCGGGTGGAGGATGCGCTTGCGAGCTATCTCTCCCCTCGACTTGCGTCCTCCCTGGAGAAGCCGGCGTTACCATCCAAACCATGTCGCACCACATCCACGCTCGTGGGGAAGGCGTACATGGCAGCGGGCCAGGCAGGTGCGAGCTTGCACACCACGGTGCTTCAAGCCTACCAAGCCGACCTGCTACAGGAGATGGTTCAGAGGGGGGGTCCCTCCGAGGAAGATCTGGCGGAGCTTCGCAGAACCACGAAGCGTTAGACGCAGGGCGAAGCGTTCCGCCAGTACCTCCCTCGCCGGTCTGGACCCAAGGCAGCTGAGGCTGCCAGGCGTAGGTCCCTTCCCTCTACGAGCTCCTACGGAGAGGAGGGAAGCAGAGTGTCGCTTCTCGGGGGCCCCCCCAAGGAGCTGGGGCAGCGAGACGGCGCTCTCACCCTCAGCCGTCTGAGAGACGCGATCTGAGGACCGTCATCCAGTCCCGACGGAGCTCAGGGAAGACCGGGGTAGGGGAGTCTTTCTCCCCTCCCGCACCCCCCCCCCCCCCACCCGAGGTCCCCTCCGCCGTGGCAACAGGTGATGTTATCCCGCCGTTTACACGTTCAGGACGCACCTGCCACCATCGATTCCACGCCGTACTGCCTGCCCTGAGGGTCTGCAGTCAGGCGGTGTCCCGACTCACTCACCGTGGAGCTTCGGCGGCTCCCCCCTGCCGTTCTGGGGCTTCAGGGGTCCACCAGAAGATCACACGAGACACCGACCACCAGCCCCGAGGGGCTGGTTCCGTTGGCAGACTTTGCAGAGGCTTGGCGGAGCCTGACGAACATTTCTCCGTGGGTCCTGCGCACTGCCATAGATGGGTATTGACTACAGTTCAAAACCCACCCTCCAAATTCAACAGAAGAGAGGGGGTGGTTTGGACTGTGGTCTGCCCGGAGCAAGGTCCGGTGTTGGGACAGGAAGTTCGTACTCTGCTGAGGAAAGGGGCCGTGGAACGTGTCTCCCCCCCAGACAGAGACGCCAGTTCTACAGCCGGTACTTCATAGTCCCCAAGAAGGACGGAGGGCTGCGTGCCCTATTTTGGATCTGCGGGTTCTAACCGGTCTCTGAGGAGATTCAGGTTCAAGATGTTCATCATCCCCGCCATCGTGACGCACATCCAATCTGAGGATTGGTTCGTCACGATAGATCTAAAGGACGCCTATTTCCAGGTCTCCATCCGTCCTTCTCACAGGAAGTTCCTAAGGTTTGCCTTCGGGGTGTGGCTTTCCATTCGGCCTGGCACTTCCCCTCGCACATTCACCAAGTGTATGGATGCAGCACTGGCCCCGCTGAGGCTCCAGGGCATCCGGATTTCAACTTCATCGACGACTGGCTCATCCTAGCCCAGTCTCGAGAATTGGCTGTTCGGCATCGAGATGTCGTTCTGGCTCATCTGCGGCGTTTAGGGCTGAGGCTCAACGCAAAGAAGAGCGTGCTGGCGCCCACCCAACGGATTACGTTCCTAGGGGTTGTATGGGATTCGACAACGATGCGGGCACAATTGTCTCCGGCACGTGTCGACACCATATTGGCTGCCGTGAAAGGGGTGAAGTTAGGCCACGCCATCACTATGAAACACTTTCAACTGCGTCCAGCGTAATACCATCTGGACTGCTGCACATGAGACCCCTGCAGTGGTGGCTAAGGAACAAGGGTTTTTCCCCGATGGGAAATCCTCTCCGTCTGATTTGGGTTACGCGCAAGTGTCTTCGTTCCCTATCAGTTTGGAAGGAAACTTGGTTCCTGTCCCAGGGGCCCGTGCTGGGAGGGTCTTGTCGCCGGCTGGTTATTTCGACAGACGCCTCCCTCACGGGCTGGGGCGCGGTCATGGACGGCCGCTTTGCAAGGGGATCCTGGCAGGTGCATCAATCCGAGTGGCATATCAACTGTCTCGAGATGTTGGTGGTGTTCCAGGCTCTAAGGAGTTTCCTGCCTGATCTCCAAGGCCACCACGTCCTGGTTCGTTCAGAAGAGAACAACACAGCGGTGGTGGCCTATCTGAATCACCAGGGCGGTCTGCGCTCGCGCCCTCTGGACAGACTGGCGTATCAGATCCTCCTGTGGTCCCAGCAGAGGTTACTATCGCTCAGGGCGATGTATCTCCCGGGGACGCAGAATCAGGGAGCAGACCTGCTGTCGAGGCAGGGGCTGAGGCCCGGGGAATGGAGACTTCCCCCCCGAAGTGGTGGAGCTCTTGTGCGAAGAGTTCAGCCCCATAGACGTGGATCTGTTTGCGTCTCAAGAGACTACGCACTGCCCGCTATGGTTTCTCTCGTTCCTCCAGCCCCGTTGGGTCTGGACGCCATGGTACATTCGTGGCCGAGGCTACGTCTGTACGCTTTTCCCCCAGTCGCTCTGCTCCCGGGGTTCTGGAGCAGGTTCGCCAGGACAATGTCGGCCTACTGCTCGTAGCCCCGTTCTGGCCAACCCGGGTGTGGTTCTCGGACATCATGTCGCTCCTGGACGGCCCGCCGTGGCGGGTCCCTCTGAGGAGAGACCTGCTGTCCCAGGCGCAGGGCCGGGTTCTTCACCCTTGCCCCGCCATATGGCGACTGTGGGTCTGGCCCCTGAGGGGGCACAGTACCTAGAGGCGGGTCTAACAGCCGGAGCAGTCGAGACCCTCCTGAGCTCCAGGGCCCCGTCCACACGGAGGATGTACGGCCTGAAGTGGAGTGTTTTCTCCACTTGGTGTAGGGAGCGGTCGGTGGACCCTGTTACCTGCCCGGTGGTTCAGGTACTTGAGTTCCTCCAGGACCGGTTCTCTGCTGGTCTGCCGGCAGCTATTTTCCACACCTCTCTGAGGGAGAGGTCCTTGGGGAAACTTCCCTTGGTTGTACGTTTCCTCCGTGGTGCCCGGAGGATGAGACCTGCGACTCGGTCCAAGGTTCCCACTTGGGATCTGGCAGTGGTTCTTGGGGCGGTGGCTGAGGCCCCCTTCAAACCCCTGGAGTCAGCTGAGGCTAAGCACTTGACCCTCAAGATGGCCTTTCTCCTTGCTATCACCTCTCTGAGGAGGGTGGGGGATCTCCAAGCGCTTTCGGTTTCCCCGCAAAGCCTGGAGTTTGCCCCGGGGAATATTAGGGCTATCCTGCACCCTTGTTCAGGATACATCCCTAAAGTGCCTTCTTGTGCGGCAGGGTCCACAGTGCTGCAGGCATTTCATCCTCCACCTCATGTGACGGCGGAGGACGGGAGACTTCATCTGCTCTGCCCTGTCAGAGCACTGAGTATTTACACTCTGAGGTCCTCCCGTTGGAGGAAGGCTGACCAGCTGCTAGTGTGTTTTGGGTCTCCCAGGGCCGGGCTCCCTGCATCCAAACTTACTATTAGCAACTGGATTGTTCAGACTATTCCCTGGCCTATCAGGTGCGCGGTTTGCCTTCACCTGTGGCTGTGAGGGCTCATTCTACCAGAGGCATGGCGGCCTCTCGACCCCTCCTTTCCGGGGCCTCTTTGCAGGATGTTTGTTTAGCGGCTGGCTGGGCCACTCCGCACACATTCATTCGGTTTTACAGTCTTGACCTTCCTTCGGCACCTGGCACTCGTGCGCTCTCCTCTTAGTCGTGCCACTTTATTGCACACAGGGGCAGGCGGGGTTTTCGGCACGGTTTAGTGGGTATCTCGTTCCCATAGTGTCGTAACCGACGCAGTTCAAGTTCCCTCGAAGGGGAACGTCTCGGGTTAAGTATGTAACCCTGGTTCCCCGAGAAGGGGAACGAGACACTGCGTCGGCCCGCCGCACCTCTCTCCCCGCCTGAAGCGCCTGCTTCATAGTTTAAGCTAATGATGAGTGTGTACAGGTGTGCTTTATACTCCTCCAGTTATTCCGTCACACCTTACCGTTCTAGCAACAAGCCAATAGGATTGGAGTGATTTCATTCACGTTCAGACCTGCTTCGCCTAGAGGCGCTCCCATAGTGTCGTAACCGACGCAGTGTCTCGTTCCCCTTCTCGGGGAACCAGGGTTACATACGTAACCCGAGACGTTTTCAAGAGCTTCTTGAAGTTAGAGAGGGACGCCCCTGCTCTGATGGCGTGTGGTAGCTCCTTCCACCATCGTGGTGTCACAGATGAGAACAGCCGGGACTGGGATTGCTTTGTGTGAAGGGATGGCAGAGCCAGGCGGCGTTCGTTGGAGGAGCGTAGTGGCCGAGAATGAACGTAAGTTTGTATTATGGAGTTTAGGTAGATGGGTGCAGACCCAGTAGTCACTCTGTATGCAGCATTGAATTGAATTTGATTCTGGAGGTCACGGGGAGCCAGTGGAGGTCACTGAGTAATGGAGTGACACGAGTCTTTTTGGGCTGATCAAAAACCAGACGCGCTGCTGCGTTCTGAACCATTTGTAAGGGTTTCACTGCACAAGCTGGAAGACCTGCTAGGAGGGCATTGCAATAGTCGAGGCGAGAGATAACCATGGCCTGTACCAGAAGCTGGGTGGCGTACTGAGTGAGGTAGGGCCTGATTTTCCTTATGTTGTATAGAGCAAAGCAGCATGACAGAGAGACAGCAGCAATATGGTCTGACAAGGACAGCTGGTCATCAGTTTTGACACCCAAGTTTCTCACCACCCTGGTTGGAGTGATGGTTGAGGAGTCAATTTGTAGTTTGATGTTATGGTGGATGGATTGCTTGGCTGGAATGACCAAGAGTTCAGTCTTAGAGAGGTTTAGTTAGCTGTAGTTAGTAGCATGTAAATGGACTAGACATGGTCAGAAATGTCCCAAAATTCCCCCAAAAGTAAACCTCTTAGAGACTTACATGTCAATTCCAGTCATAGTGATAGTGCCAACTTACTGGAATGTGGAAAGGACACGTTTTGAAATGTATTTCTTAAGCCACTTTCATATTTTTACCCCACTTAGCACCTTAGCGGAGGTTGACCACATCCATCTCAAAGTTCTTATCAAATGTTCTTGCCTTGGTGAGTAAATATTCACAAAGAACCTGTTTCTCAAGAGTTATACCCTGAACCCAACCGGAAGTCAGCCACTTTGAATTGACTAACTAACGGACACCTCAACTAAACTTTGTAAGATATTTTCGACACGTCACCTGCGTGATTTTTGCATTGTGAACTTCAGAGCCCTGTCAGCTGGCTTATGATGCAAGAGTCCCAGCTGGGCCCGCTCAATGCTGCTTGCAGCTTTAATTCTGATTATTGTCTTATGACAACTTTATTCAATTCAATTCAATTCAATTTTATTTATATAGCGCCAAATCACAACAACAGTTATCTCACAGCGCTTTTCATAAAAGAGCAGGTCTAGACCGTACTCTATGATGCTATTTACAGAAGCCCAACAGTTCCCACCAAGAGCACACACTAGGCGACAGAGGCAAGGAAAAACTTCCTTTTAAGAGGCAGAAACCTCGAGCAGAACCATGGCTCAGGGTGGGCGGCCATCTGCCTCGACCGGTTGGGGTGAAGGAGAGAGAGAGAGAGAGAGAGAGAGAGAGAGAGAGAGAGCAGGAGAGGAACAGAGAGAAAAAGAGAGGGATGGAAGGAGAGAGAGGGGAGGGAGGCAGCCTACACAATATACACACACTCTTAACCCGAATTAGTTGACTTTACTCGCAAATCGCGTGGAAACCCGTTGCCTTAAACCACTTTAGTTTTTACACAGGATGAAACTAAACATGTTGAGTTGTATTAACATGGAACCCTAACTTTTTACACAGGATGAAACTAAACATGTTGAGTTGTATTAACATGGAACCCTAACTTTTTACACAAGATGAAACTAAACATGTTGAGTTGTATTAACATGGAACCCTAACTTTTTACACAAGATGAAACTAAACATGTTGAGTTGTATTAACATGGAACCCTAACTTTTTACACAAGATGAAACTAAACATGTTGAGTTGTATTAACATGGAACCCTAACTTTTTACACAAGATGAAACTAAACATGTTGAGTTGTATTAACATGGAACCCTAACTTTTTACACAGGATGAAACTAAACATGTTGAGTTGTATTAACATGGAACTTTAAGTTTAGTATTTATATTTATTAGTAGTGTGTTCTCAAAATCATTAGATAAAACTAGCTATTATGACTTGTTATTGCTACTCATCATTTAACACAATTACTGTATTTTCCTCTAAATTAATTAGCTTTTGATTTTTAAAACAAATATTTTATAAAAAAATTTTCAATTAAATTGGATGGATGGAAAAAAAGAAACACCTCTTAATGTTTCCATGCATTTTATTTTATTTTTAAATGGCAAAACACAGCCAAACATCAGGTAAACATCAACAATCAAAACATCAATTATCCAATCTAAAATGATTAATCTTAAAAAGGTCATTTCAAATCATTGAAACAATTGTGTGTGGATGTTGTCTGTGTGTGTGGGTGTTGTCTGTGGGTGTTGTCCGTGTCTGTGTTGCCTTGTGTGTGGGTGTTGCCTGTGTGTGGGTGTTGCCTTGTGTGTGTGGGTGTTGCCTTGTGTGTGTGGGTGTTGCCTTGTGTGTGTGGGTGTTGCCTTGTGGGTGTGGGTGTTGTCCGTGTCTGTGGGTGTTGCCTTGTGTGTGTGGGTGTTGTCCGTGTCTGTGGGTGTTGCCTTGTGTGTGTGGGTGTTGTCCGTGTCTGTGGGTGTTGCCTTGTGTGTGTGGGTGTTGTCCGTGTCTGTGGGTGTTGCCTTGTGTGTGTGTGTTGCCTGTGTCTGTGTTGCCGTGTGTGTTGCCCGTGTGTGGGTGTTGTCCGTGTGTGTTGCCCGTGTGTGGGTGTTGTATGTGTGTGTTGCCCGTGTCTGTGTTGCCGTGTGTGTTGCCCGTGTCTGTGTTGCCTTGTGTGTGGGTGTTGTCCGTGTCTGTGTTGCCTTGTGTGTGTGGGTGTTGTCCGTGTCTGTGTTGCCTTGTGTGTGTGGGTGTTGTCCGTGTGTGTTGCCCGTGTGTGGGTGTTGTCCGTGTGTGTTGCCCGTGTGTGGGTGTTGTATGTGTGTGTTGCCCGTGTCTGTGTTGCCGTGTGTGTTGCCCGTGTCTGTGTTGCCGTGTGTGGGTGTATGTGTCTCTAATTTACAAGATAAAACCATAGATGTCCCCTGAGTGGTAAATCCATAAACAAAATAAAATTTACCAGAAACACCCACTCAAATGTACAAGAAAACGCAAACAAACAGGATCTGTTCTGATCATCTGCCTAAATGAAGGAAGGACAGAGCATGAACCAACAGACTATCATATCAGAACAATCTACATAGACTGGTGAAGAACTAGAACAATAATGTCTTAGGCCTATGTCTTTCTGCTACAACTCCTCTCAGTTTTAATTTTCACACAAGTCACATCCTTCAGCATGATTCCTACAGCAATTAAGGGTGTCAGTGTTGTTTGTGTGTGTTGTGTGTGGGTGTTGTACGTGTGTGTCTGCATTTTACGTGTGTCTGTTCGTCTGCTTGTTTTACAGAAAATAAAAAGGTTTACCCCACAGGTAAGAAAGTATTTTACTAGTGT
Source organism: Micropterus salmoides (assembly GCF_014851395.1). NCBI lineage: Eukaryota > Metazoa > Chordata > Actinopteri > Centrarchiformes > Centrarchidae > Micropterus > Micropterus salmoides. Next base: position 3,452,942 of record NW_024042261.1, on the reverse strand, counting down.
GGCAAAAAGAAAAATGTAGTCAACCGCCTCTTACAGTAGACTTGACCTCTCTTTTTACATTGCGAGCTGATTTTTCAAACTCTGTAGCTTTGGCTTTAGGTCAGTCTGGCCTAACAATAACAATACCTGTTGGATGAACTGAAATGTGAGCTTCATGGTCTTGCGGTAGTAAAGATGAAGTGCATACATGAGTCCAAATGCACATTGCTTTTGGCAGATCTTGAATGTTCTCCATTACAACTTCTCCCTCAATGACGATTTTCAACGAGGCTGGACTGAGATGCTGGGAAGACGTGAGCACAGCACCTTCACGCTCAATAAGAAGAATCCCAACGTCAAGGTCACGAAAATAATCATCATCATCAGATTCCTAAATAAAGAATAACAGAAGAGCACAATCATTACATTATATTTCTCATTTGAAAAACAACTTTAATCAATATAAGAGTGTCATGGTGAAAAATAAATAATGGTAAAAAATATAAGAAAGCAAGAGCTTACTTACAAAGCTTGCTTTGAAGAAGTTTGTAGGGTTGTCCCCAAGGATGATAGGAAGCCCTCTGAGCACTTGTGTCCGGATCGTAGTTGGCTCTGTAGTCTTTTGAGAATTAAACACAGTACAACAAGTTAGCTAGCTAAAATAAAAAACAAATAATGATCTATAAGAAAGCTTAAAAAAAACAAGCAATGTTTTGATTGAATTATACAACTAATAGAGTAGCATTGTGATATGATGTTTATACAAAACCTGAGATAAACAACGCCAAGTACAGAATGTGTATGGACTTGCATTGGTCTGTTGTGAAATCTGTGTCAACAACTGTCCAACATTCCCTCTCTTGGATTGAAATAACTCCAGGAGACGAGGACTGTGCCGGTTGATGCTCTCATAGAACTCCTGTTTGAGGTTCTTGCCCACAATCCTGCTGAACTCCATGAACACCTGAAAAATACAGAGAACAAAAAAACTGAACTTAGATCAACTGAACTATACAAGGCAGCTAAGCCATCTGCAAAGTAGTGCTGAAAAACATCATGAATGTCCTTTTTATATGATTTGCAATGTTGATGAAAAACATCATGCCCCAAATTAAAAATACCAATGTTTTCCTTAAAGAGGACAAGAGAAATATACATCTAGACACAATATATAATAATAGAAAGATAGTTATTTGTTATGTTCTTTCTTAAACATACTTGATCTTCAGTGAAAAGGGCAGGCCAGCGTTTCACCATCGTGCTTATAGCGGGTTCCGACTCCACTACCTCTTTTCTTCTCAGAGAAAAAGTCTGATCCATCTTCTGTTTCACAAGAGGTCCATTTGGTGTTCTCTTCTGCATTTCATTAACCAAGTCTTTACAGGCCCCCTCCAGTGCTGCCTGATCAAATCCATCCGGAAAGTTGGGCAAGTAGTTGATTTCACCTTTGTTTGCCTTCTTGATGCGCTTGTTAGCTGGTTGTCCTGCTGAATGCCTTCCCCGCTTACCTGCATTTACTGAAACATCAAGGCATCCTGATTGCCTACGCTTATTTCGATAATTACCCATTTTATGCTTAAGGCTATTTTTCCAACCACAACAGCGAGTGGTTGAGCCTCGCTCCTGGAGACAAGGGTGCTTGTTTATCAGTGCTGCTGCAACACTTTCGAACTGAGCAGCAGTTGGGTATGCTGTGTAGCTATACATGCTCTCTGCCAATCTTTCAAGTATCTCGTGTTTTAGTTCTTTTGATACTTTAAAGGTATGTACCCTCACTCATAAACAGCAGATCTGCTTGCCTAAGTCTATACTCTACATCCACAGACATGGTAGGGATATCAAAAAATTCTGGCCACTGTTTATGTCGCTCCTGAGATGAGTGTGAGAGTATGTCTGTATCTGCTGTACTGGGTGTGTCACTGAAGACTTCATCAGATGAGACAGGTACCAGCTCAAGGACAGGCATGACTTTAATTGTTGGTTTTTCTGGAAGTTCTTCAGTAGCTGTCAGATTGCATAGTTCATTATTGAATTCAGGGTCTTGGTATTGGAGACTAAAGTTATAATGAAGTCCCAGTGATTCTTTAAGCTTGCTTATCAAATCTTCAACTGTAGAGGGCCTTGTGGTTAGGATGACTTTTCTTATATCCGCCTCTGTTAGAATGACCCTCAAGGTCATCTTCTGGTTTGCAGTCATCTTGGGAATAGAAACAATAATTAGGTCATTAGAAATATAAATATCCAAAAGGCCATTCAATTGCTGAGCATAGAAAATAGTGACTGTCCCTTTAGATTAAAGTGGTAAATCCATAAAAAAAACAACGTATAATTCACAAGAAATCCCCACTTAAATGTGTAAGAAAAACATTTACAAAAAAAGTCACAAATTTAGGGAAAAATAAAAACTTCTCAGAGACTGTATCATTATACATTTCAACATGAGCTCTAAAATAAGCTACAAAATGTTCCATTACAGCCTAGATTTATTGCAGAGATCACACTGTGGCTTCTTAACAGAGAATATAACGCCTGAGGGTCACTACCAAATTATCGCCATATCTGTACGCTGAAAGAGGGAAAACATCATTCAGCTCTTTCAGCTGCACCACACACAGAGAGGGGTTACTGCTGTCACAGATGAGTTCGAAAGATCTCAAATGCTCATGGTACCATGCAGTCATCTCATTGCAAACAAACAGGATCTCAGTGTTAAGTGCCACTATCTGTTTGATCTGTCTAAATGAAGGGAGGCCAGCACATGAACCAACAGAGACTATCATGTCAGCACAATATCTAATTCCATCTACATAGACTGATGATGCAACAAGAACTGATGTAAGCTGAGGAACTCTCTGGCAGAAAACCTGTTGGACATTCTCAGGATAAAATGTGATCGATGCTGTAGTGACCTTGTCCATTTCAATTGAAGGCTTGAAAAATGAACTTGTGTCCAAATAGTAAGCCATCATTTTCTGATGCTTAACAGCCAATGTAAGAGCTACATTTTTGAAGTTGTGGGCATTACGAATGACCCGTTTGAAGAATTTGTGTTTTCCCTCAAACCGCATTGTCCAAACATCTGAAAGGGGACCAAATGCTTTGATCATCTCAGGGTAATGCTCAATATAGTGGTGTTTTGGCCGTAATCTAAAATTTGGAAAAGTTGTTTGCAACAAGTCTCTATGTTCTGACACTTTGCAGTCAAGGAAATGCACCGACTCTTCAGTGTGCTTTGTTGCGACAGCCAACTCAACAATGTCTTTTAGGAGCAGCAGAATGTTCCATGCATTGTCTCCTTCAGGGACTTTATGACCAATGATAAGTGGGAGCAGCCTGATTAGGGCCCAGTTCTCATGGCCATTGCCACCTATGGTCCCTTTGGTAGAGAAGCCATGAGCAATTGGCTGAGGCTGGTCAGTTTTGTCATGAAAAGCATATTCAAAGGTTTTCATGGCATGGTTCAGTGTTTCTATGGTGAAATATTTCTTAGAAATCATGTCTGAAATGCAGAGGGATAACTCAATAGGAACAATGCCTTCCAAAAGGTCATGGAGGATGTCAGGGGGGTACCCACGGACAACATGAAAGTGCTCCAGGCCGTCAGTCAATACACACCCTCCTTTCACACCATACTCTTTTGCCACAGTGGGATCATGCTTTACCTCCTGCACCTGCTGGTTGTGAGTGTCTATAGTGCGGTGTTCAAAAGCACCTGAATTTACCTCCTTGCCTTGCATCTCGCCTCTCGTCGCCATACAGAACCTGCAGAATCTGTCCACCATAAAGCTTTCGAAGAATCCTGCCAGAGAATGAGCAGCCAGGTTATCAGCAGCCACATATAAAACTGTACCTTTGACAGATTCTCCCAACTTCTCAACATATACACCATGTTGCTCCAAAGAAGCCAGATCATGAATGAGAGGGCGGAGAATTTTAGCGTAGCCAAATTCTTTTACATGAGAGGATTTACACAAAACAGCAAGCTGAATGGAGTGGAGTGTGGATCTGTATTTTGGTGGCACATTAGCTATCACCCAATAAACTGCACTCATTTTGTGTTTCTTTCTCGATGTTCCTAAAGGATTGGACACTTCAAAATCATCTGTATAAAGTCCAACAGCGATTTTGAATTCATCCCCTTTAAGGAGGACATTGTCATTACAGTACGAGCCATCTCTGTATGAACTGTACTCATGTTGCACATGCTTTTGGACGGGAAGAGCTTTGTCCAAAATATCTGCCCTATTCAACATCTTCTGTAGCATTGGATGCAAAGGAACATATACAGCGCTAGATTTTTTTCCTCTTTCAATAATGTACTCCACTGGTTTAACCTCTGTGAAGTTTTTATTCACATATGCTGCTCTCCTTTTTGTTGTTGATAAGGGGCCATCCTTGCCACAGAATTTCATGATCACATTGCCCTTTGCGGCAGCCCTTACTAACTCTTCCACAACTGAATCATCTACATCTGTCTGTTGTTTCAGAATGTCCTTGAGTGCATTATGCAGCAGTGGCTGGGATAGTTCACACATCTGTAACAGCTGTTCTATGACTTCTTGTACTGTACTTTCTGGAATGTGTAGGACTGTTTGCATCTTTAAAAAAAGAGCTGCTAGGTTGTGCTCCAGCTGTTTCTCTAGATCATTAAGATCTTCATTGGTAGAATCCTCACTGTCTTCTGATTCAAGGGTGTCATTTGGAGGCTCATGTTCTTCTTGGGCCATTTCATTAGTTACACTACTAGAGACTATTTCTGGCCTAAACATCCTCCAGTTGTGTGTTCTGTGCTCCTTACTTCTGTGTGCATTAAATGTAGAATACACATTTGTGTGAAAGTTACAGCCATTATATGGGCACTGGACTCTGTGATTTACCTTTAAATGTGTACTGCGCAGATGAGTGAGAAAGACTGCTTCTGTGCATGGTGCAGAAAAATCACATGACTGACAGTGAAAGGTTACTTGGGCAGTTTCACTCAGTTGTGCACCCTGGGTTTTCTGGTGAATCTTTGCTAAGTGGACCTTAAGTGCATTAATGGAGTTGAATGTGCACACACATTGTTGGTGTAAGCAGGGAAATGGGACAGTTCTACCAAAGTTTCCGTGTTTTAAACGATAATGTTTTAAAAGGTAACCCCTTTTCTCACACATAAACTCACAGTACTTACACTTCCACAGCATCCTAACACCACAAGGATCTGTAACAATAGAAAACAGGAAAACGTTTAGCTCAACGACTCAGTTCAACAATGTCACTGTTAAATACTATAAGGTAATAGAACCGAAACGACGCCTGTTTTACAGAGAAAACCGGCATGTGTCAGCTTCGTGGTGTTTTGTCTTTGCACACCAGAAACGTGTCTGACGCGGCGCTGCTGCTGCTAGCCTTGTCTGTAACTTTACATAGGGATGTTTCCCATAGATTTACTGCACTCAAGCAGTAGTACACTTCATGTTAAACATAAACATATACTGATTTGATTACAGCAAAGACAACGTCGGCAGTATTGACGGCAAAAAAGGCTACAAAATATTCCGTTCTGTATTCACAGGTGCAATATTTGAAAATCGATAATTATTCATTACCATTTACACCACCACAGCGAGAGCTAATTTACACTCCTTTGCAGTCGAGCAAACTCGCCGGTATGTGAGCAATCCTTAGACTGTTAACACTAAGCTAACTTTAACATTCAGATGACACTTTTTTGAGTAACTTAGCTAGCTAGTGTTACCAATAAGCATGTATTAACACCATGCACAGGTTCAAACAGTAACATTAGACGGGAAAAAAAGTTGCGTCAACAAATTATCTGCAAGCTTTTGGGTATTAAAAATTCCCACAAAGATAACTAGGCTACAATAGTTATTTTAAATACGAACCATTCCACTTGCAGTAATGTTGCTTCCTAGTCAGGGTACCGTCTGCTGCCGAGGCCTGTGCTCGTCCCGCCAGGTGTAGAGCCTCTTGGACGCACGTTAGACGCAGGTCTTTTCACGTGACCAGGCAGGTTTTTGAATTAGCCACTCCCCTTCCTTATGAAACTAAACATACCAAGTTATCTCTACTAAACATGATTAGTGCAATTAATCTTTCAGCTAAATAGTACAAACAACTAATGTTGTTTAGTAATGATAGCAGGTTTTGACAAAACATAAAAGAATAAGTAATGATCACTCGTAAGTTTAATTAGAAACAAAATCTGGGTTTACAGTGCAGAGGTACAGACAGTAAAGGTGATGTTGCTATAGACTAAATGAAAAATGGTACAGATATTTATAGTAGTGTTAACGGTAACAGGCGTAATGTTAATGATTATAATAACAATAATAACAATAAGACTAGCAAAAATAGTCGTTGCAGCAGAGGGTGTCGAGCAGGAACACGGGGCCAGCAGGTGACCCACAGCCACAGATCCAGAGCCAGAAACACCTGCAGGAAGTAATAGGAGGAGAGAGGAGAGGGACGAGAAAGCACAAGACTACCAGAAAGGGGAGAAGTTGTGTTAGTAACATGCAATAATGGGATGAGGTTGCATACAGAGGGAGAGAAAGTAGAGGAGAGAGGAGCTCAGTGCATCATAGGAAATCCCCCGGCAGTCTAGGCCTATAGCAGCATAACTAAGGGATGGTTCAGGACTCACCTGAGCCAGCCCTAACTGTAAACTTTATCAAAGAGGAAAGTCTTAAGCCTACTCTTAAATGTGGAGATGGTGTCTGCCTCCTGAACCCAAACTAGAACCTGGTTCCACAGGAGAAGAGCTTGATAGCTGAACGCTCTGGCTCCAAGTCTACTTTAGGAACCACAAGTAACCCTGCATTCCGGGAGCGCAGTGCTCTGGTGGGGTAGTAAGGTACTATGAGCTCTTTAAGATAAGATGGTGCCTGACCATTAAGAGCTTTGTAGGTAAGAAGAATGATTTTAAATTCTATTCTGGATTTTACTGGAAGCCAATGCAAAGAAGCTAAAACAGGAGAAATGTGATCTCTTTTCCTGGTTCCTGTCAGAACACGTGCTGCAGCATTCTGGATCAGCTGAAGAGTCTTAACAGACTTTTTCGAGCTCTAAATCCTGACTGAAAATCCTCAAATAAACTATTGCTCTGTAGAAAGTCACACAGCTGTTTAGCAACTGCTTTCTCCAGAACCTTAGAGAGAAATGGAAGGTTAGATATAGGTCTATAGTTGGCTAAAACATCCGGATCAAGTTTGGGCTTTTTCAGAAAAGGTTTAATTACAGCTACTTGAAAGTACTGTGGTACATAGCCTGTTGATAAAGATAGATTGATCATATCTAGTATAGAGGTGCTGACTAAGAGTAAAACATCTTTAAGCAACCTACTCGGGATGGGGTCTAAGAGGCAGGTTGACGGTTTAGATGAGCAAATTATTGAAGTTAGTTGGTAAAGATTGAGTGAAGCAAAACAGTCTAAACATGTATCTGGTTCTACAGCTGTTTCTAAGGTTCCTGAGTTAAGAGATAAGTCGGTGCCAGTTGAGGGCAGGTCTTGGTGAATTTTGTCTCTAATAGCTAGAATTTTATCATTAAAGACGCTCATGAAGTCGTAACTACTGAGAGCTATGGGAATACTTGGCTCAATAGAGCTGTGACTCTCTGTCAGCCTGGCTACAGTGCTGAAAAGAAACTTGGGGTTGTTCCTATTTTCCTCTATTAATGACGAGTAGTATGCTGCTCTAGCATTACGGAGGGCCTTCCTATAAGTTTTAAGACTATCTTGCCAAATTAAACGAGAATTTTCCACTTTGGTGGAACGCCAATTCCTCCATATTTGCTTTAATTTGCGAGTTTCAGTATTATACCATGGAGCTAACCGTCTTTGTTTTAGTATTTTCTTTTTTAGAGGGGCTACAGAGTCCACTGTCATTCGCAGCGAGCCTGCAGCACTATCAACAAGAGTCCTCCGTTACTTTGTGACTAGATAATGTATTTAGAGCTGATGGAATCGCATCCTTAAATTTAGCTACAGCACTATCAGACAGACATCTTGTATAGAAATTTTTGCCCAATGGCGTGTAGTTCAGCAATACAAACTCAAAAGTTATCAAACAGTGGTCGGATAAAGAGGGATTCTGTGGGAACACCACTAAATGTTCAATTTCAATACCATACACCAAAACAAGGTCGAGGGTGTGGTTAAAACAGTGAGTCGGTTCATGAACACTCTGAGAGAAGCCAATGGAATCTAACAGAGAGATAAACGCAGTACTAAAGCTGTCATTCTCAACGTCCACATGAATATTAAAATCCCCTACAATAATAACTTTGTCCGTTTTAAGGACTAAAGTTGACAAAAACTCTGCAAATTCAGATAAGAATTCAGAATACGGGCCAGGTGCTCAGTACACTATAACGAAGAGAATTGGTTGCAGTGATTTCCAACTTGGGTGCGAAAGACCAAGAACAAGACTTTCAAATGAGTTATAGTTTGGTTTAGGTTTAGAGCTGATTAGTAGGCTAGAGTCGAAGATAGCTGCAACTCCACCTCCTCGGCCTGTGCCTCGAGGAATGTGAGTATTAATATGACTGGGAGGGGTGGATTCATTTAGGCTAACATATTCTCCATCACCCAGCCAGGTTTCAGTAAGATCAAATAAATCAATATCATAATCTGATATTAGTTCATTTACTAGTACAGCTTTAGAAGAGAGAGATCTGATGTTTAAGAGTCCACATTTAACTCTCCTATTCGTTTGCACTATTGCTCTTGTGGTTTTAATTTTTATGAGGTTTCTATGCACAGCTCCTCTTCTGTTTACCTTTTTAAATAATTTCAATGGTCAGGGGACAGACACCATCACTATAGGATTTTCACTAAGTAACTCCTGAAATGGAGGAGCAGAGAAGTGTGTTAGACTGCGACTCTGCGTAGGGTTTTGGGTGGGTAACTGCTGAAAAAGAAGGGCAGAGAAGTGTGTTAGACTGCGACTCTGCCTCCTGGTCTCAACTCTGGGTTGTCATGGATTTGGTCCACTAATAAACTTGGCCAGATTTCTAGAAATGAGAGCTGCTCCTTCCCAAGTGGGATGGATGCCGTCTCTCCGGATCAGACCAGGTCTTCCCCAGAAAGTCTGCCAATGATCAACAAAGCCCACATCGTTTGCTGGACACCACCTCGACAACCAGCGGCGGAATGACGACATGCGGCTATACATGTCATCACTGGTCAGATTTGGCAGGGGTCCAGAGAAAACTACGGTGTCCGACATTGTTTTTGCATATGTACACACCGACTCAACAATAATCTTAGTGACCTCCGATTGGCGTAACCGGGAGTCATTACCGCCGACGTGAATAACAATCTTACTGTATTTACGTTTATCCTTAGCCAGCAGTTTTAAATAAGACTCAATGTCGCCCGCTCAGGCCCCAGGGATGCACTTAACTATGGCCGCTGGCTTCGCTAACTTCGCGTTTCTCAAAATGGAGCTGCCAATGATCAGAGTTGGTTTCTCAGCGGGTGTGTCGCTGAGTGGGGAAAATCTGTTAGAAACGTGAACAGGTTGATGGTGCCCCGTGGACTTTGAATGCTTACGACTATTCCTCCTTCGGACAGTCAGTTTGGTTGTTGTTCTGGGCACTGCTCAACTCTGAAGCTAATAAAAACTGCGAAATTGTATTTCCTGTGTTTTGGCCAAGCTTGGGAATGGGAAGCCACACCTTTATGTTGTCTCCAGTTTACCACTAGACCTTAGGACGTAACAACATACATATTTATACTTAATGCTACATAAAATTTTATAACGTAATCAGATGGCGCCAGTGTGTAAGGCAAGCCGTCTGTCAGCATCACGCTGCATCTGCCTTTTGTTTGCTGCTGCTTTACTTCTGTTTTTGCTGCCGGGATGGAAACTAGCCTTCTCGTTTATGATTGCCAAACTTTGTTTGACATCCGAGCGTCCTGTGAGGCTTTGGGGCTGTCTAGAGATGGTTTGGGAGAACAGGCTGGAGGCTTCCCCCCATGGTTGTCCAACATCCCAGACTACCTGTGCTGTGTCCTGTGTGATCTTCCACGGAAAAAGCACCACAGGAGACGTGGAAAGCGTGCCGGAGTGCTGGTTCACATCAAGGCTTACTTGAGGTCCTCGGATGTGCCTCATCCTCGTCTCCTCTGCGGTGGGGGCTGCTGTCACCCCGCTGTCTGTGGCTGCCGGTATTCGGAGGTCTCGCGCCTGCAATGGATTCGACCTGTCTTCCCCAGCCCAACTCCTGTTGTGTCATTGCCTGCTGTGGGCTTCCTTCTTGCCGACTTGGCTTCACAGCATCTCTCGATGGGCTGCCTTGGTGACAGCATCTGGTTCGGGCGCCGTTCCACTTTCCTCCCGGCCTGACACACGGTGCCCTGGGGGCCGACACCGGGCTGGGAAACCCGGCGTTGGTGAGGAAACTTCTCACTGTTGACGTGGTGTGAATATGGCTAATCTACGCACACTGCAGCGGGTGTCAAAACCAGACAGTTTGGATTTAACTCTTCGTTTAGCCGTGATTAATGTCAGATCACTGGCCACCAAAACTTTTGTTGCTGAATGACTTTTTTACATACCATAAATTGGACTTTATGCTGCTGACCGAGACTTGGCTTCATGTTGGTGAGTCTGCTTCCTTTTCTGAGCTTCTCCCTCCAAACTGTACATTTTTTAGCTCTCCTCGGACCACTGGCAAAGGTGGAGGACTTGCCATTGTGTTTAAATCCACCTTCCAGTGTCGGCTGTCGTCATCTGTCACCTATTCTAGCTTTGAGCTGAAGCTATTTGAATTAAACGCCTCTTCTCCGACGCTATGTCCACCGAAATTCCACAAAGATTTTATGCAAGAGTTTGCTGATTTTATAGCAGGTATCAGGTTAAACTACGACCATTTTATAATTTATAAACACGTATGCTGTGAAAGCAAACCTATGGTTAAAGACTTCTTAAATCTTCTTAACTCTTTTAATCTCACTCAATCATTGTCTGGCCCAACACATGAAAAGGGACACACATTAGACCTTGTGCTGTCTCATGGCTTGTGTGTTCATGTAAATGAAATCTGTAACGTATGTATTTCGGATCATTTCCCTTTCTTATTTACGATTACAGTCCCATGTTCTGTGGTCAAATCTCCTTTTGCACGCTGCCGTTGTGTAATTAACAGTCAAACCCCGGCACAGTTCTCTGCTGCTTTCAAAGACTCTGTGCTCTATAACTTGGATGGAGGTGATGCTACTGGTGCTGATGAACCTATTACTCTTTTTAATTCAACCTGCACAAACATCTTGGACTCTGTAGCTCCGTTGAGGATGAAACGCACTAAAGCACTTTCAGAGCCCTGGTTAAATGACACCACCTGTGCACAAGAGACGTGCATGTTGGCACGCTGAGAGAAGCTGGAAGAAAGATAAACTCAGAGTGTCATATGAAATCCTACAGCAATATCTAGCTGACTATCAGAGAGCTGTAAAATCTGCAAAATCTGATTTTATTTCTAAGCTGGTCGCCAACAACTGTCACACCCCACAGATTCTTTTTAATATCCCCGAAACTCTGCTCCTATTACACCTACATTGGACCTCTGTGACGCTTTCCTAAAATTCTTAGCTGAGAAAATTTTTGCTCTTCAATCCTTTGTAACCGCATCCTCTGACCATGATCCCTCTGTTCCTCCTATGTGCCTTGCGGTCCTAGATCAGTTTGAGCCCATATCAACCTCCTCCCTATCTGAGGTGGTCCATCATCTGTGGCCCACAAATTGTCCCTCAGACAGCATTCCCTCTCGTCTGATTAAAGAAGTCTTTGATACCATTGGACCATGTATTTTGTCATTGATAAATACCTGTCTTGTCTCTGGTTATGTTGCGTCCGCCTTCAAACACGCTGTTGTACAGCCCCTGCTAAAAAAGTAAAATCTCAACCCCTCTGTTCTCTCTTCTTTCTTCAGGCCCATTTCTAAACTGTCTTTCTTATCTAAAGTCCTGGAGAAAGTAGTTTTTACCCAGCTGCAAACATTTTTAATTAATAATAATTTTTATGAAAAGTTCCAGTCCGGCTTCAAACCCTGTCACAGCACTGAAACGGCACTTTTAAGAGTTTTTAATGAGTTGATTTTAACTGTTGACTCAGGAGTCTCTGCCGCCCTAGTGCTCTTAGACCTCACTGCTGCCTTTGACACTGTTCACCACTCTTTCCTCTTGTCACGGTTGGAAAATTGTGTGGGAATCAAAGGTACTGCACTTAGGTGGTTTCAGTCCTACCTAACAGATAGGAGCTTCTCTGTCCACCTCGGTGATTATTCCTCTGAGACGGCCCCATTTACCTGTGGTGTCCCTTAAGGTTCTGTCTTTGGCCCCATCTTATTTTCTTTGTATATGCTGCCCCTGGCCTCCATTTTTGAGAGGTATGAGGTCTCTTTGCAGAAATTCAAATTTATTTGCCCCTGAATGTAATGTAAAATGTGGATGAACGTAAACTTCCTCAACCTAAACGGAGACAAGACAGAGATTATAGTGTTTGGACACCCTGAACTGCTTGATGTAGATTCTCTCGGGCCCTTTAACTTCAAACAACCACTCAACTGTGAGGAGTCTTGGTGTTGTATTGGATAGTGCATTTAAATTTGATAAACAGATATCCGCCACTGTTAGATCCTGCTTTTTCCAGTTGAGAACTATAGCCAAGGTAAAGGCCTATCTCCCTCTTAAAGATTTGGAGAGGGTGATTAATGCCTTTATAACTTCCCGCCTTGACTACTGCTACTCCTTATATGTGGGATTAGACAAGTCATCTATTTTTTTCCCTTAGAAAATGCAGTGAAAAAGGATGGACGCGTTGACCGTGCTGCAGGTGTCTGCAAGAAGCTGGTGGGTCACTTCTCTCACAGCTGGAAGGCCAGATGTGTTCTTGAAAAAGCCCAGAAGGAACTCAATCTACCATCACATTCCCTTGTATCAGAATGCCAAACAAGATGGGGTTCCAGGCAGATGATGATCAGCAGGATACTAGAGCAGTGGAAGGCTTTAACTCAGGTCCTCTATGCGGACAAGAAGGCGCGGCATCTAATTCCAACCTGGCAAGATATAGATGTCCTGGAATCTGTCAGCAAGTCACTGGGCCCACTGCTGGATTTCACAGATGCACTTTCAGGATGTTCAGATAACAAGGCCCAAGTCAAGGCCAGAGTGGCATCAGAGATGATGGGATGCCAGGAGACACCAAGCTATAGCACTGAAGTGGAGCCAAAAGATGCTGACACATCACAGGCAAAGAAAGCCAAGAAGTCCTTGGGAAGTTTCCTTAAACAAAGCGGAGCTGCAGTAAAGGATGATTCCTCTCTGACCCTTAAGGATGCTGTGGAAGCAAAGTTAAAAAAACTACCTGCTGACACGTTCCATAGACAAAGAGGAAGATCCTCTTGCATGGTGGAAAACTCACAGAGTTAGCTTTCCACGACTCGCCAAGCTTGCCCGTAAGTATCTATACATTCCTGCTACAAGCTCCCCCTCAGAGAGGATTTTCAGTGCAAGTGGCAACATTGTCACTTGCCAACGCTCTTGTCTCAAGCCTGCAATGGTGGACAGACTGGTATTCTTGGCCAAAAACCTCTCAGCTTGAATGAGTAATGCATACAGATGCTTAAGAGAAAGTGAAATGACCATGTTTCACAAAATTATGCAACAGTTAACACTTGTTTAGCTGCTAGGAAAGCAGATTTTCTTTGTTTGAACAATGTACCCAATACTTTTTCCTTTGTTGCTAAGAAAAGTAAGAAAAGGGGAAAAATTTAAAATTTAAAATTATTAGTTGATACAGTTATTTATTGCAGTAAATTATATATTTATCTTAAGTTTTATTTTTGTAAAACACTCAGGAGACTGGTCGTGCTGCTGCTCTTTTAGTTTTATAATTTTGTTAAAAGATGTCTACGTGAAAACCAAACCAGATTTTATACAACAACACTTTGTTTTTATGTTTTTTTGAAAACAACTCAGGGAGCTGGTGTATGGCTGCTCTATTTTTTTTCTTTTTATAATTTTGTTTAAAATGTGTTTATTGCATTAAAGAGAAAGGATGGTGCAATCAAAAAAGTCTTAATTCATTTTTCAGCCTATCTATTTTTTATTTCCTATACATTTCCCATACAAAATCACCCCAATAATTCTAGGATACTTAATTCATTCCAGATATTACTATTTAAGTCATCTGGTGAAAATTCCTGTATTTTTTCATATCGCAATATATATCGCAGGAAAAAAAAAAAATTACAATGTCAGTTTATTCCAATATTGTGCAGCCGGACTCCAGTTTGAGACTCGGACACGAGTCTGACTTAATTCGCACACACAGTGACTTCAGACTTGACTTGAGACTCGTCCTCGAAAGACTTCAGACTTGACTCGGACTTGAGGTGCGGGACTCATGAATAATGTTTATTTTTAAGAAATGTCTGATGAGCTTGCCATTATTCCCCTCCCTCCGTTACCTGTAACCTGCCTATGTAACACGTATTATCAGTTGCGCACGGCGACACGTGAGAGAGGACAACAAACACCGGCAGCTGCTGTGCCATTCATCATAAACTTTGGCTTTAAAACTTCATACAACAAGGCCCAAACAAGGAAGCTCTGAATGCAAAATAGGTTAGTAACCTGAGGTTAGTTAATGGGTCAATTTTTTCATGTGGTGCCTTTTGCGTCCCCAGTACAAATCATGTTGTATTTTGTCCAAATTTGGACAAATACATATGTTTTTTTATGTAAGGTTAATTGCTATTAATTAGGATTACAGTGAGATTGGCTTCTAAGGTGTTTTATTTACATTTTAAAAGCTTTGGTTTAAGAGGTACTATGGGATGTGTTGATCATTCAACTTAGATCTAAAAAAAAACCTTAAATAAGATAATAATTAAATATTTATGTATTTTTATATCTATTTAATTTAATGTTGTTTTTATCAAAATTGTAAACTGTTGTACAAAAAAAATAAGGTTTTATGTTTGTCCCCAGCAACCATGTCCACCCTGTTGAGTTGCATTAACTGTCCCTTTAAGTGGAAAACTTTTTTTCTTTTTACTGATCACTCTCATTAGGTGACCTGGTGACATCACACCAGTGCAGGGGAATTTAGCTGTGTGATTTTCTAAATCTCAGTCAGTTTAATGTGTTTGATCATAACGTGCCCACCCTGTTAGGCCTAAGTTTTGAGGAGATCAATCAAATTAAATAATTTCAAAAACATTTTGTGAAAAATTATAGATTCCTCATCTAGTACTGAAGGTCATGCTAGCCATTATGCTCACACAGCCAACCATCGTCCAACCGTCGTTCGCTATGAAAAGATGAATGAGCGTTTGTTTGCTTGCCAAACTTGTGGTGGTTGATCAACATAATCATTTACGTCCTGCTGGCTGCCATCACATTAATTATTAACATAACCCGCAAACAAGTTACAAGTTTATTGTTGATCATGTAACGTTACAGTTTTTCAGTTATAACGTTACACTGGTTTCAGTTCAATTCAATTTTATTTATATAGCGCCAAATCACAACAACAGTTATCTCACAGCGCTTTTCATAAAAGAGCAGGTCTAGACCGTACTCTATGATGCTATTTACAGAAGCCCAACAGTTCCCACCAAGAGCAAGCACTAGGCGACAGAGGCAAGGAAAAACTTCCTTTTAAGAGCAGAACCATGGCTCAGGGTGGGCGGCCATCTGCCTCGACCGGTTGGGGTGAAGGAGAGAGAGAGAGAGAGAGAGAGAGAGAGAGGCAGGAGAGGTTTGAGAGTCTGGGGAATGTATTGACTTACAGTAGTTTATAAGCTATCAGTAGTTGTAGACGCATTGTACATTAGGCTGTCTGGTTGTGATCTGCAGGTTACAGGTGTGATGGAAATTTGATATTTTACTGTGTTTACTGTTTCGCCCTGCATGCTTCATTAGTATCGTTTTATTACACTGCTCAAAAAAATAAAGGGAACACTTAAACAACACAATGTAACTCTAAGTCAATCACACTCCTGTGAAATCAAACTGTCCACTTAGGAAGCAACACTGATTGCCAATCAATTTCACATGCTGTTGTGCAAATGGAATAGACAACAGGTGGAAATTATAGGCAATTAGCAAGACAAGACACCCCCAATAAAGGAGTGGTTCTGCAGGTGGTGACCACAGACCACTTCTCAGTTCCTATGCTTCCTGGCTGATGTTTTGGTCACTTTTGAATGCTGGTGGTGCTTTCACTCTAGTGGTAGCATGAGACGGAGTCTACAACCCACACAAGTGGCTCAGGTAGTGCAGCTCATCCAGGATGGCACATCAATGCGAGCTGTGGCAAGAAGGTTTGCTGTGTCTGTCAGCGTAGTGTCCAGAGCACGGAGGCGCTACCAGGAGACAGGCCAGTACATCAGGAGACGTGGAGGAGGCCGTAGGAGGGCAGCAACCCAGCAGCAGGACCACTACCTCCGCCTTTGTGCAAGGAGGAGCAGGAGGAGCACTGCCAGAGCCCTGCAAAATGACCTCCAGCAGGCCACAAATGTGCATGTGTCTGGTCAAACGGTCAGAAACAGACTCCATGAGGGTGGTACGAGGGCCCGACGTCCACAGGTGGGGGTTGTGCTTACAGCCCAACACCATGCAGGACGTTTGGCATTTGCCAGAGAACACCAAGATTGCCAAAGTCACCACTGGCGCCCTGTGCTCTTCACAGATGAAAGCAGGTTCACACTGAGCACATGTGACAGATGTGAGACGCCGTGGAGAACATTCTGCTGCCTGCAACATCCTCCAGCATGACCGGTTTGGCGGTGGGTCAGTAATGGTGTGGGGTAGCATTTCTTTGGGGAACCGCACAGCCCTCCATGTGCCAGCCAGAGGTAGCCTGACTGCCATTAGGTACCGAGATGAGATCCTCAGACCCCTTGTGAGACCATATGCTGGTGCGGTTGGCCCTGGGTTCCTCCTAATGCAAGACAATGCTAGACCTCATGTGGCTGGAGTGTGTCACTCCAGGAAGGCATTGATGCTATGGACTGGCCCGCCCGTTCCCCAGACCTGAATCCAATTGAGCACATCTGGGACATCATGTCTCGCTCCATCCACCAAGGAGTCCAGGAGTTGGCGGATGCTTTAGTCCAGGTCTGGTAGGAGATCCCTCAGGAGACCATCCGCCACCTCATCAGGAGCATGCCCAGGTGTTGTAGGGAGGTCATACAGGCACGTGGAGGCCACACACACTACTGAGCCTCATTTTGACTTGTTTTAAGGACATTACATCAAAGTTGGATGGGCCTGTAGTGTAGTTTTCCACTTTGATTTTGAGTGTGACTCCAAATCCAGACCTCCATGGGTTGATAAATTTGATTTCCATTGATAATTTTTGTGTGATTTTGTTGTCAGCATATTCAACTATGTAAAGAAAGGAGTATTTAATGAGATTATTTCATTCATTCAGATCTAGGATGTGTTATTTTAGTGTTCCCTCTATATTTTTTTGAGTAACGTATGTCGTCTGCCAATGCCCACATCGTTTGCTGGACACCATCTCGACTACCAGCAGCGGAATGACGACATGCAGCTATACATGTCATCACTGGTCGGATTTGTGTCTGACATTGTTTTTGCATGTGTACACACCGACTCATTAATCTTAGTGACCTCCGATTGGCGTAACCGGGAGTCATTACCGCCAACGTGAATAACAGTCTTACTATATTAACTTTTATCCTTAGCCAGCAGTTTCAAATAAGACTCAATGTCGCCCGCTCTGGCCCCAGTATCTCAAAATGGAGCTGCCAATGTCCGGAGTTGGTTTCTCAGCAGGTGCGTCGCTGAGTGGGGAAAATCTGTTAGAAACGTAAAAAGGTTGGTGGTGACCCGTGGACTTTGAATGCTTACGATTATTCCTCCTTCGGACAGTCACCCAGCCCCCCCCCCTTTCCCGGCTGCTCAGGAGATGCCGGGGGACGGCTACCACAGGCTAACTCAGGCCGTTCCGCACCGACTACCGGGGACTGGCTAGCTACAGTAGCTAAAGACTACCAATGTGCGGAGCCGGACATCTAATCACTGAGCCTCGCCTCAATGTCTACAAATAAACTACACTTATTACACGTACCATTACTGCTAAAGGAGGCAGAGGAGTAACTGAACATCTGACACACCGAGCAGGAGAAAGTAGGAGAGCGAGAGGGAGAAGGAGAAGCCATTGCTAGCTGCTAAGCTAAAGTCGCTAACGGCTAAGCTAAAGTACTGCACCGTTGGCTACCAAAACATTTGAACAACTATGAGATTGAACAGCAGTCACTAAAAGATGGAAAGAGGTGTGAGTGCTTAGGCAAAATTACTGTAAGAATAAGTGTTTAGTGGACAGTTGGCTGCTGTAATGACAAATCTAACAAATTTAACTGGTATTTAGCAGGAGCAGCACAACACACTACCAACACACAAGCACCGGAAACGGAAATGAGTCAACACGCTTACCGCAGTATGTAAGCAATCGTCACCTGTCTCGTCAGGGGGTTTACTGCATTATATTCTGTGAGCAATGACAACAAATTTAGCTTAGCTTCAGATTCTGTTGTCATCAGAACAAGAAAGCAAGCTGAACATGAAACCTTGTCATACATCTGGAACTCAATAAACGCTAACCTGCCAAACACACACACACACACACACAGTCAGAGGTGGCTGTCAGAATAATGACTCTTGCCTGTCACATGTGATTCTTTTCTCCTGTTCCCTTTTCTTTCTTTTCACTTTCTCGCTTTCTCTGTTCTTTTATTCAAACCATTCTTCCTCTCTCTTCTCCTCACAGAGGCCATCAGTGTCATTTTCTACTTTCCTGCATTTTCCTTTCCCTCACCAGATACACTTTTACCACTCACACATGCAACATGGCAATACATCACTGGGGAGGATATATTAGCAGGCGAAAGATGCCTCTCCTACACACACACAGCGTCTCCCTGTATCTGTCTGACAGCAGCAGATTACAAGATCCAGCAGGCATCAGTAGAAAGGGCAGGCCTTCATTGTGTCACCAAAGACAGACAGGTCTAATTCAATTCCTCCTCGTCCACTCTCAGAGATACATATTCATTATGAATTCCTGTTATCCTCCGAGAGCCACTGAAACTCTGGCTCTCACTCTTGCTGACTATTAAGCAAGTGTTATACTTTCTCCGTCTGTGAGTATGCATAGGCACTGTGGGATTATCCAATCCAATTTTTTGATCTGCTATGTTACCAGGGCTTGTGGCCCACTACTCTACCAGGCCACCAACCAATCCACTGACACGGTGAGTGTTTGAGTAATCTTGTGAGACTTTGTGCAATTCAAACATGGCGGCGCACAGCTGAACAAACATTTAATTAAACAGACAATCTGCCAATTTAAGCCAAAATTAAAGAAATAACAATCAAAACAATGTCATTGCTCTGGAGGACCTCGAAGACTACTGTTTGGAGGACTTTGAAG
Source organism: Micropterus salmoides (assembly GCF_014851395.1). NCBI lineage: Eukaryota > Metazoa > Chordata > Actinopteri > Centrarchiformes > Centrarchidae > Micropterus > Micropterus salmoides. Next base: position 3,433,491 of record NW_024042261.1, on the reverse strand, counting down.
TTTACATTGACCAGTGTTATCACCGAGTGGTCATGGGGAAGTCCAAGAGAAACCCCACAGAAGACTCACCTGGAGCAAGTCTCCTCACAAGGTGGTGAATTCACAGAAATCCTAGACTCAATAGACAAGAAACTGTCTAGCGTTGATGCCAATTATTTCTTGGGGAAGTTCTTCACAAAGAGTTTCAGGCTCTGCGGGAATCCCTGAAATCCGTCCAGAAACAGGTGGCTGAACTCATGGTGGAAAACAAGGTCCTCAAAGGGTTGGTTAAATCCCTCACTGAGAGAATAACATGGTTCTCAGCCAAAAAATAAAATCATTACAGAAACAATCATCACCCAGTCTCGTAGCATGCGGGATAATCTGGTCATATTGGGCATCCTGGAGCAGGCGGACAAAGCCCCAGCCCCTCGATCTGCTGTTGACGGAAGAGTGGGAGTTGGACAGCTCCACTCTTCCCATTCATGAGTCTCAGAGTGGCTCCTCGCTTCCCCCGTTCCAACCACCAATGACGCCAGCCTCGACACTACTAGGTTGCCGCAGCGAGGCAAGCTAACAGGGGGCTAACGTTAAACTAATGGATAGCTAACGTGACGCTCACATGCGATCTGCCTGGATCAGCCAACCAGGGAGACCCCGTGTGCCCACGTTGCTCCACATTAGCTGCAGCTAATTACATCTAGCAACCGGATTGCTTGCTGCTGGCCGACCCTCGTCATTCAGAGCAGACGACTGGTAAGCTATGGGTTGGGACTGTGCGTTTTACCTTGTTGCTTCTTTTGTGGAAGTTGTTGAAAAGAAGGGCTGCTGCAGACGCAGCTCCCTACGCCATCCCCTCCTGCCCCACTGGCTTAGCTTGCGCACCCAAGGCACCGGGGGTGGCCAGCTCATGGTCTAACTCCATTGTGCAGTCACGGCGTTCCGGGAAGCGCCAGTGACGTATTGGGGGTAATTGTGTGTTCACTGTTCATGTTCTGCCTGCACTTTCTCTGTTGAGACAAATGTGTGCTCTAAGAGCATGTTCTGGCTCGCTGCTACCTCTGCTGAGTCAGCGGCCGTCGTTAAACACATTTCCCCCACACTGTACGGACCGACTGCAGCTGGCTGGACAGCCTTTATGCAGCCTGGCTTCGATGTCACAAGCAGTTCATTCTCCTTGTTGCCGCCGGCACCTGCCCCACCAGAGCAGTGCCGCTCTCCCAAGGCTCCGGCTTAGGCCTGCTCATGGTCCAACCCTACTGCGCAGCCTTGCTGCGCTGGGAAGCGCCAATTACATTTTGGGGGGAAATCCAGGGGAGTGGCATGAGCCCACGAGCGTGGTAGCCCCACCTTGTGTGGACCTCAAGGCGACCGTGTCCGCCTCCGTCTCCTTTTCCCCAAGGGAGTCAGGGTCACGGAATGGCTGTGGACCAGCGAGTGTATCTGGGAGGCCTCACGGACAGATGGATGGACAGCCTGATCCGCCGGGGGCACAGGCTGCAGTTCGCCCTTCAGGCAGTGCTCTGGGAGCTCCTGGAGAAACAGGCCATCTCCAGGGTTCCTCCCTGGCAGGAGAATCAGGGGTTTTACTCCCACTAGGTCTGGGCGCACACTCACCTGCTCTCCATCAGTGTCGAATACATCCCTGGTGGACATCTTCGCGCACCCCCTTTGACCTCCCCGGCTTCTGTATGCTTTTAGCGAGAGCGGCTGATCCCGCGCCTTATGGGTCGCCCGCAGTTTTCAACCTTGGTGGTGATTCTGGTGGCCCCGGCGTGCACCAGCGCGTCCTGGTTTCCCTGTCTCCAGCGGTTGCTGGGGGGGCAGTCGTGGAAGGGGGGACGCTCTCTCTCAGGCAGGAGGTGCGATAAGGAGTTACCCGCTCCTTAGCCAGACTCTCTGGGTCTGGCGGCTGAGAGACAACGCCTGGAGGGCTTAGGTCTCTCCTGTGAGGTGGTTTGCACCATCCAGGGGTCGAGGGCCACCTCCACTCAGTCCTCTTAGTGGTCGGCTTTCCAACGCTGGTGTCTGGACCATGGGACGGACCCGGTCGCCTGTCCGCTTCCGGTGGTGCTTTCATTCCTCCAGTTGCTCATGTACAGGGGGCTGGCGTTCAGTATGGTTAAAACCTACACTGCCGCCATTTTGTCCTGTCACGAGGGCTTCGGGGACAGGACTGTGTTCTCCCACCCCCTGGTGAAGTGTTTCCTTAGGGGGGTGCGGTGACGCGGCCTGTTGCCCCATAGTGGGATTTGGCGCTGGTTTTACGCGCATTAACCAATTAACTCCTCCATTTCAGGAGTTACTTAGTGAAATCCCTACAGTGACGGTGTCTGTCCCCCGACCATTGAAATTATTTAAATCAAAGGTAAACAGAAGAGGATATCAGATTATGACATTGATTTATTTTGTCTTATTGAAACCTGGCTGGGTGATGGAGAATATACATCCATCCATCCATCGTCAACCGCTTATCCTGCATACAGGGTCGCGGGGGTGATGGAGAATATGTTAGCCTAAATTAATCCACCCCTCCCAGTCATATTAATACTCACATTCCTCGAGGCACAGGCCGAGGAGGTGGAGTTGCAGCTATCTTCGACTCTAACCTACTAATCAGCTCTAAACCTAAACTAAATTATAACTCACTTGAAAGCCTTGTTCTTAGTCTTTCACACCCAAGTTGGAAATCACTGCAACCAATTCTTTTTGTTATAGTGTACCGAGCACCTGGTCCGTACTGAATTTGCAGAGTTTTTGTCAACTTTAGTCCTTAAAACGGACAAAGTTATTATTGTAGGGGATTTTAATATTCATGTGGACGATGAGAATGACAGCTTCAGTACTGCGTTTATCTCTATGTTAGATTCCATTGGCTTCTCTCAGAGTATTCATGAACCAACTCGCTGTTTTAATCACACCCTCTACCTTGTTTTTGTGTATGGTATTGAAATTTAACATTTAATAGTGTTCCCACAGAATCCCTCTTTATCTGACCACTATTTAATAACTTTTGAGTTTGTATTGCTGAACTACATGCCATTGGGCAAAAACTTCTATACAAGATGTCTGTCTGATAGTGCTGTAGCTAACTTTAAGGATGCGATTCCATCAAGTAACGGAGGACTCTTATGCTAATTTTAGTCCCTCCCAAATCGATCATCTTGTTGATAGTGCTGCAGGCTCGCTGCGAATGACACTCGACTCTGTAGCCCCTCTAAAAAAGAAAATACTAAAACAAAGACAGTTAGCTCCATGGTATAATACTGAAACTCGCAAATTAAAGCAAACTTGAGAGAAATTTGGTGTTCCACCAAACTGGAAAATTCTTGTTTAATTTGGCAAGATAGTCTTAAAACTTATAGGAAGGCCCTCCGTAATGCCAGAGCAGCGTACCACTCGTCATTAATAGAGGAAAATAGGAACAACCCCAGGTTTCTTTTCAGCACTGTAGCCAGGCTGACAGAGAGCTCTATTGAGCCAAGTATTCCCATAGCTCTCAGTAGTTACGACTTCATGAGCTTCTTTAATGATAAAATTATAACTATTAGAAACCAAATTCACTATGGCCTGCCCTCAACTGGCAGCCACTTATCTCTAAACTCAGGAACCTTAGAAACAGCTGTAAAAGCAGATATATGTTTAGACTGCTTTGCTTCCCTCAATCTTTACCAACTAACTTCAATAATTTCTTCATCTAAACCATCTGCTTAAAGAAGTTTTACCCTTAGTCAGCACTTCAATACTAGATATGATCAATCTATCTTGCGATTCCATCAAGTAACGGAGGGGGAAGCGCCGCTCCTGTCACCTAGCAACCTTCACAGCTGCGGTCCACCGGCAATGGAGACGAATATTTTAGTTTTAATATTTTACCTCTTAATAGAGGAACTAGAGATACTTCACCGCCGGCGCCACCGCATGATGTATCTCAGGCTGAGAGAGGACCCTGGCCAGGTAAATACAGGGGAAAGTAACTAAGAAACGTTACATTTTATATGTATTTAGGTATTATGGGCTTCCTAAAGCTAACAGTGATGTTAACCACAGTTAATGTTGTTTATTGCTACTGCCATTTCACTTTAACAACATAATTTTCATATTTAAAGAAAACCTAACCTTACTTACTACAAGCCTTCTCTAACTAAGCTCTCTACACTTCATAACAGTTGTTTTTCTCCTTGTATCTCTACAGCCCCGGCCCCTGTACTGCAGGATAAATTTGAGCGTTCCTGTGCTGGACAGGTTTTTTAACCTGCAGGACACACGGCCGGATTTCCGGTTGAGCAGGGAGGCCCTGGGAGTGCTACTGGGTCTCCTAAACCAGGAACGGAGACACGGATGAGGTGCCACGATTGAGACCCTGGTGTTTCTCTTCTGGCTGGCAAGTGGGGCATCATACAGGGTGGTCTCCAGAGTGTTTGCAATGCTTCGATCCACTGTCCACCGCATCGTCCACAGAGTCACTGAGGAGGTGGTGGCCATTCGCCACAAGGTCATCCACCTACCGAAGACCCAGGATGAGTTACAACCGATATCCCGTGGGTTTGCAGGGCTGGCAAGACACAGAGCCTTTTTTTACAGCAGCTGGAGCAATTGACGGCTAAATATGCAAATGTAAATGCTGTAAATGCTCCATACTTGTATAATATTAGTTATAAAGACCACAGAAAATAAAATCATTTATTTAACAAATATTTTATTTGAATTGATTAATAAATATTATATATTATTATTTAAGGATTTATTTATTTTTCGGCCAGTCTCTCTAGAAGAGAGAATAGCCTGTCCATCCTCTCTCTGCTCTCCTGTGCTCTCCTCCCCTCTGCCTCTCTCTGCAACCTCATGCCTTGAGAAGCTGAAGCAGCTCATCCTCTCTGTCCCTCTTTCTCTTTCTCGGCTGGCTCTCCTCCTCCTCCTCCTCCTGGTCACCCACTGCAGTACTTGGCCCTGGTGTGTCCTCAGGTGGGGTGGTGGAATGCCTCTGTCCCAATACCTCATCCATGAGGACAAACCAGGGCCAAGTTGCAGCAGTGGGCTTCCCCCCTACACCCTCTCCTGGGTGTAGGGGTAAATAACAACAGCAGAATAACAATTTTCAGCAACTATGTTTAATAACATGCATGACTAAAATGAATGAAATGAATATACAACGTACAAGGTAACTGTATGTATTATATTAAAACAGGGTTGTAAGATGAATGCGGTTTATATTTCCCTTTATGCTGCACAGTGAACGATTTATACAAAAATGTATACAGAATAGATCAATTTCAAATCATACATACATACTTTGTATTTCTTTTTTTTTAATTGTCCCACTTTTTTTTCACTTGGAGGGAAGTCACCTTCCCCCACAGGCCCATTTTCTCCAAAATTGTCCTAAAGGCTTTGAATAGGATTGCGGCTCATTTAACTGTAACTTTAAGTACACAATGATTAAATGCAGATATTACAAAAGGGCTATTGATACTTTAATTACCTCCAAGCCACGTTGGCAGAAAATTTTGCCCCGGTGAAGAGGTGGTCGTTCTCCCCCCTCAATTTAATAAAGAGGGCAGTTTGCTCCTTGCTCCCTAAAACAAAACGACATGTTCAAGCAAGTTTTATGCTTCACATCACCAAACAGTAAGCAGCATAAATTGCAAAATAACCTAGTTACATTAACCGTGTACTATATCCTAAGGTTTTTGTAACCGTTACTAACGTTAACGGTGTGAAAACCAAGTAGGGTTCACAACCTGTTTAACGTTAAATTAGTCTAACGTTACGTGGTCACGTTATTTTCATGTACATAATATTAAATATAAGTGATGTATAATATCGCGACAATCTCGGTAAGAGGCAGGTCTGACTCTGAACCTCTTCGATTTAAAGTGAAGACGTTAAAGGCTTTATTTTTGAGGTTGTAACTTGCCCAAACGATTTGCATTTAACGTTAACGTTAGCACATCAGTAACCTCAGGTAACGTTAACTTAACGTTAGCTCGCCAGTTAATCACTTTTCTCACGTTAACTTCTTCCACAAAACTATTCTTTAAACGACACATTGCGCTTTTATGCCTCTTGTTATTTTTACATATGTGTAGTTGGCTTTTGAAGTGAGTTGAAATCCAATACTTACATTTATAGGTAAAACCCTGGTGGCTCAACTCCACAGCCACAGCCGACGCCATTATTTACGCTGGGACAATCAACCGGCGCGCAATGAATGTCGGGATACCTGGGGCTGCGAAGGATCCAGCTGTTGGATCCTCCAAACGGACGAAAAGAAGACTGCATTTGTCGGCCGCATTTGAAGGAGCCTTCGAAATGGGACAGCCTAGTCGCATCGACTGTGACGTATTCGGTCTTCAAATGCAGCCTTCGAAGGATGCGGTCCCTGAATTGAGACACAGCTCATATTTCTCCTGTCGTAGCTTCTCTGCATTGGCTTCCAGTAAAATCCAGAATAGAATTTAAAATCATTCTTCTCACCTACAAAGCTCTTAATGGTCAGGCACCATCTTATCTTAAAGAGCTCATAGTACCTTACTACCCCACCAGAGCACTGCACTCCCAGAATGCAGGGTTACTTGTGGTTCCTAGAGTCTCCAAAAGTAGAATGGGAGCCAGAGCGTTCAGCTATCAAGCTCCTCTCCTGTGGAACCAGGTTCCAGTTTGGGTTCAGGAGACAGACACCATCTCCACATTTAAGAGTAGGCTTAAGACTTTCCTCTTTGATAAAGCTTATAGTTAGGGCTGGCTCAGGTTAGTCCTGAACCATCCCTTAGTTATGCTGCTATAGGCCTAGACTGCCGGGGGATTTCCCATGATGCACTGAGCTCCTCTCTCCTCTACTTTCTCTCCCTCTGTATGCAACCTCATCCCATTATTGCATGTTACTAACACAACTTCTCCCCTTTCCGGTAGTCTTGTGCTTTCTCGTCCCTCTCCTCTCTCCTCCTATGACGGATGGCATCAGAGCGCACTCCACGAGAAGCGTCTCCTCCTCAGTGGCGTTGCATGGTGGAATGACAGTGGACGACATCTGCACGGCGGCCTCCTGGTCGTCCCCATGCTCTTTTGTCCGTTTCTACCTGCGGGATATTACTTATACTTATTGTCAACTCAGTGTTGGGCAAGTTACTCAGAAATAATATTACCTACTTGTTACTTAGCATAGGCTATAGACCTACTCCTTAAAAAAGTAATATTAGCTATCTACTTAGGCCCACTACTGGGTGATAGCCTATTATAACACCACTCTCTCCCGATGAGTCCAAGCATCACTTGCAGCAGCGGCCGGAGTTTCTCTCTGAGTTTCACGTTGCTGTGTTGCTTTAGCTGATGCTTCAGTTAGCCTAAGTATAAATGTAGAACTGTTCGCGGTTGAAAACTTTTTGCTGGTCGTACAAAGTTTACAACGGACGACAATGTTCTTTGCATCTTAGACTGTGACACAGTAATGGCAATGACGTTACTTACAGCTGTCGAAAATACCTCTCTCTCCCTGTTCTCCAGTTGTCCTTTAGCTTCTTGGCTAACAGATGACTTTAACAACATAAGGTCCAGTGCCGCTGAGCTGCAGCGCGGGGTCGCGCATTCACGTCAGGGATGGTACGTTCGGTAGCGCACCGTAGCGCACCGTTACTTGGATTAGTAACTGTAATAATACAACTGTTTTGGAAATAGTAATCTGTTACATTACTCTTTACTGGAAAAAAGTAATTTTGCAGTAGGCCTATTACTGCCCAACACGTTACGTACCATTGATGCGCGAGAGCACCTGTGGTACACACTGCGCAGGTGTGGAATTGGCAGCTGAGCATAAACAAACATCCTTGATACTTAGAAAGGAAGAAAACTTTACACATGTCAATCTAGATCCTTTCCATTTCACTAGGCCGGTTGTCTATGACTGAGGAGATGCCTAGAAGCAGAACCAGGAGACCTGATGATCCCCGTCAACATGGGGTTCAGTCAGGTGTCCCTGCCCCAACTGTGTTGCTAGATACAGCAAAATATAAAACAAAAAGTAATATGGTTGGTTCTGAAATGTGGTAATCATGTCAGAGAGGTGACTGTGATATATTTAATCATCTCCACAGCAGCGATACGATGCTACGAGTAAAGTCTGAACTGTCTTCATAATCAGTCATGACACCTCTGGACACACCTCGTCAATTACTGTATATACTTATTTTTAATGATGTCTTAAAAATGATCTATTTGTGATATAGGTTGTAGTTTTAGTAGTATATAATAACAATAAACAAGTTTTATACCACATTTGGATGTCATTATTTCAGACATAAGACATACAGTATATGTAGTTGCTTGATTTTTTATGCTGCAAGTGTAAAGAAAAGGCATTTATTGGTGCATATTTATTTATTCCTGCAGCGCACGCATGTCCAGGCCCATCTGAAGTTTGCCAATGACCATCTGGATGATCCAGAGGAGGAATGGGAGAAGGTCATGGGGTCTGATGAGACAAAAATAGAGCTTTATGGTCTAAACTCCACTTGCCGTGTTTGGAGGAAGAAGAAGGATGAGTACAACCCCAAGAACACCATCCCAACCGTGACGCATGGAGGTGGAAACATCATTCTTTGGGGAAAGGGGACAGGAGGACTGCACCATATTGAGGATGGATGGGGCCATGTATCGCGAGATCTTGGCCAACAACCTCCTTCCCTCAATATGAGCATTGAAGATGGGTTGTGGCTGGGTCTTCCAGCATGACAACGACCCGAAACACACAGCCAGGGCAACTAAGGAGTAGCTCCGTAAGAAGCATCTCAAGGTCCTGGAGTGGCCTAGCCAGTCTCCAGACCTGAACCCAATAGAAAATCTTTGGAGGGAGCTGAAAGTCCATATTGCCCAGCAACAGCCCCAAAACCTGAAGGATCTGGAGAAGGTCTGTATGGAGCAGTGGGCCAAAATCCCTGCTGCAGTGTGTGCAAACCTGGTCAAGAACTACAGGACATGTATGATCTCTGTAATTGCAAACAAAGGTTTCTGTACCAAATATTAAGTTCTACTTTTCTGATGTATCAAATACTTATGTCATACAATAAAATGCAAATAAATTATTTAAAAATCATACAATGTGATTTTCTGGATTTTCGTTTTAGATTCCATCTCTCACAGTTGAAGTGTACCTATGATAAAAATGACCTCTACATGCTTTGTAAGTAGGAAAACCTGCAAACTTAGCAGTGTATCAAATACTTGTTCTCCCCACTGCATTTAACTTGAGGTCCAATAATAAGCCCTATGGGATACGTAAGTGTAGATTGTACATTTGGGGACAGAAATGGACTCCTACTGTACCACTATTTCTGACAGTGTCGGGGGAGGAAAAATGCAGCCCGTGGCCTCGGCTCATCAGGCTATCCATCCATCTGTCCATGGAGCATGAGCTGCTCCACTCCAAGCAGTGCTCTGAGAGTGGGCACACATGCCCCTGATGAGCCGCGATTGACAATTGGAGCAACCAATCCGCTGCCTTCGCCACCGTTGCGATTTTGGGAGGGATTATTTTCATCTGCCCTTCTCCCATTTAAGAGGGTTCATAATGGAGAGAGGGAGGCGCGTGAGCGCTGTCACACACTGACAATCAGGAGGACAGGACTCGCAAGGGTTTAAAAAAAAGTGATAAAGAGGCATATAAAGATGTATGAAGAAGGCATTGGCCTTAGTCAAAAAATGCAGGATGCAATGTTTCAAGGTTTTAATGAAGACACAGCTGACGGACTCACCGAGACTCATCCCACACACATCCCAACAACAAATTAGAAAGGTTTTACTGTTCCATAATGTTGTTATGGCAGAGCTGAAATGGAGTAGCAAGTCACTGGCCAACCCTAAGGAAAAGCAGATCGTTTCAAAAGTGAAAGTGAAAGATCATTGAGAAATACTGGCTCACAAAATAAGCACATCAAGAGTTTGGGTTCTCTCAAAAGATGAGAGGAAATCGAAAGAGGCTAAACTCCCTGGATTATCACAATAAACAACGATCAGATGTGATCATTGATGCGATAAAATGTGGCACCTTTTCTTTTAAGGGACTACAACAGCTGGGCCACAGGAAAACTGAAAAAAAGCAACTGAAAAAGCAGCAGTGCCTACTACAATTATTATAAGTCCTGTTATTATTATCATTAGAATTACTATAATTATCAGTGCCATTATTAATTTTCTGTCTTTACCACTACTACTTTTACCGTTTGTATTTCTGTGTGGATATTGTGTTGGCTTCCACCCCCCCAACCCTCTCTCTCTCTCTCTCTCTCTCTCTCTCCCCCTCACCCCCAACCAGTCAAAGTAGACATTGCTCATGGTGGGAATTGTTGGGTCTCTGTAAATAATATCACAAAGATTACAGTCTAGACCTGCTATGTATGAAAAGTGCAATGAGATAACTTTTGTAATGAATTGGCGCTATATGAATAAAATTGAACTGAATTGAGTATAGACAATACATACAAATGATATTTTTTTCCTAAACCTATAGTTAATAAGACTTCGGTCTACACCATTTTGTGCAAAAAGACATATTGCTAATAATCAAATATAACAGAATGCCATTAATTGTGCTTGGCTGAGATTGTCAATTATCTCCAAACAACATGAACTTATACACATTTCATAAAGTTTTTGGGATCAGCTGTTCTTTTCTGGCTAACGTGTTGACTTAGGTTCAGAAGAAGGGCCCTGCCTCAACCACACTTCTAAACACTGGTCTTCCCATTCTTCTCCATTGTCTCGGATTCATCCTTTTTTCCCTCCTCACCTCATTACTTCAGCCCTTAATACTCTCTTCCCTCTTCCCAGAGGTGGCCAGATTTAATATTTTATGGAAATGTATAACTTACATTTACAGGTAATATGACTGGTTAATGTTTATATGTACATTTACGATCATGTTTTAAACAAATACATGCTTTTTTAATCATGCACATCTACCCTGCAATGTGAAAGAGTCTAAAGACTTATGGAACAACATGTACCGACACTTGGAGGGCTTGTTTCACTGCATTCCTGTTAAACATCAATGCTTTCCTGTTAAACATCAATTCAGAGACAACCCAACCTCATCTGAAGAGTCTGAACTTGCCCAGGTAGGACTTGGAAAAAGACATCTCACCACGTACAGGGATATGAGCCATGAAGAGGTATTGCAAAAAAAGAAAACATACTAGTTACAAATTAATAAACACGTGTTTATATTTCAAACATGCCACTTCAGGCATTTCTTCAAGCATGAAGACACCACCTATCTCCATATTATTGTTCTCTTAGTATCCTAAGATGCAGGTGCTGACAGAAGGATGGATCCTTATGGATTCAAGGCTGAAGGTGGAGCAAACTAATAATATAACATCCATTGTAATACATTGCCATTCAAATAACTTGCCCAAACAACAAAACTGAAATGATCCAAGCAAGTGGAAAATCTGAGTTCACCGAAACAGCTTTAGATTTCAGCTTATGAATGATGTCATACTTTGGTTAAAAGGGCAGCTAGCCCAAAAACCCTTATCTGTAATGTAACCTATTTATCGAAGGACCCCTGTCCTTGAGTGAGGGTACTTTGTGTTTTTAAAGGAGGCTTTGTCAGTTTTTTTTGTTTTTGTTTTTTGCAGAGCAAGGCCATAATCATTATAAATAATAATACAGAGGATCCATACAAAAGATTATTTTTTTCCTAAAGCTGTAGTTCTTACTGAAAACCTTTACAAAGGCCAATCTACGTACATCTCCATTCTGTGTAGAAAGATAATAAAATAACACAAACAACTATTTATAAGCATTGTGCCATTGCCAACGATCTCCAAATCTCATGATGAGAAGCTAATAATTGTGAATATAAAAAATAAAACCCCCAAATCTTAATAGTTATTATTAAGCCACATTTTATGCTAATGTTAAATGTGATTGTTATTTTATGTGTGGTAGTGGAGTCAATTTAAAGTTAACTTAACTTAACTTCACAGCACTTAACCAGTAACAACTACGTGTTGTTATTTTCTTCTACTGCCAAAAACTACAGAAGAAAGAGGAGGTAGCATGTGGCCATCACTTGCATCTTTGTCAGAGGTGGATAAAAAGAAAAAGGAGATTAAAATAATAATAACCCAAACACAATAGAATAAATACCTTTTATAATTCCCCTTAAATGCTTTCAGTGGTGTGTGGTGGGGTAAATTATTGGGGAAGCGAAGTGAGAGGGGATGTCCATTTTTGAGGGCAAAACAGACAATTATTCAATTCAATTCAATTCAATTCAATTTTATTTATATAGTGCCAAATCACAACAACAGTTATCTCACAGTGCTTTTCATAAAAGAGCAGGTCGGCCATCTGCCTCGACCGGTTGGGGTGAAGGAGAGAGAGGGAGAGAGAGCAGGAGAGGAACAGAGAGAAAAAGAGAGGGATGGAAGGAGAGAGATGGGAGGGAGGCAGCCTACACAATATACACACACAGAGGTACAGACAGTAAAGGTGATGTTGCTATAGACTAAATGAAAAATGGTACAGATATTTATAGTAGTGTTAATGATAACAATCGTGATGTTAATGATTATAATAACAATAATAACAATAGGACTAGTAACAATAGTCGTTGCAGCAGAGGGTGTCGAGCAGGAACACGTGGGCAACAGGTGACCCGCAGCCACAGATCCAGACTCCACAGCTCCAGAGCCAGAAACACCTGCAGGAAGTGATAGGAGGAGAGAGGAGAGGGACATGAAAGCACAAGACTACCAGAAAGGGGAGAAGCTGTGTTAGTAACATGCAATAATGGGATGAGGTTGCATACAGAGGGAGAGAAAGTAGAGGAGAGAGGAGCTCAGTGCATCATGGGAAATCCCCAGCAGTCTAGGCCTATAGCAGCATAACTAATGTAAATGCTCCGCATTAGTATAGTGCCTTTCTAGTCTTTTCAACCACTCAAAGTGCTTTTACACTACATCTGCATTCACCAGTCATACACTGAGCCTAAGTGCTCAAACGGAAACTAACATTCACACTCATTCATACACTGGCCAGGGGCAAATCGGGGTTCAGTATTTTGCCCAAGGGCACTTCGACACGCAACCAGGGGGAGCCAGGGATTGAACCGCCGACCTTACGATTAACGGCCAACCCGCTCCGCTCTACCTCCTGAGCCAGAGCCACAGCCACCCCACTAAGGGAGGGTTCAGGACTCACCTGAGCCAGTCCTAACTATAAGCTTTATCAAAGAGGAAAGTCTTACGCCTACTCTTAAATGTGGAGATGGTGTCTGCCTCCTGAACCCAAACTGGAACCTGGTTCCTATATCCTCCTTCATATACAGTATATGTGACATTATTACATTACTGTATTACTTGAGACAGGTTCTACTCCAGCATGTCCCTTAGCTGCAGTGCAGGATGTAAGTAGTTTAACTAATTGCACATTATCAGCCCCAGTGCCACTGCGCTTAATTCTGGATTTGTTGTACCTAAATAAAATGTATGTGACAGCTGAATCAGATGATTTTGAGAATCATTTTTTTTCATTAGGTTAAAGTAGTTGCCTTTACATCCAAATATCTTTGAGGCTGAACTGTTAAATGGTAACCCATCTGTTTATGATCACTGTGGATTGTTCATTCATTGTGGACACTGGCAATGAACTTCAAGATGTAGCTGTTCACAAATACAGTACAGTATGTAGCCTAAGGAACAATCTTTGTCTTATAGCTGGCTTAGACCATGGTCACCTCAGCCATCATCACAACAATTGCCCCCCAGAGAGATTTGGCAGGAGCCACCACTGGGTAAACTGCAACCTAAATGTTTACTTGATACATTTTTAGCACCAACTGCTACTATTTTACTACTCTATGTTCGGATTAAAGAAACACATTTCTTAGTAATACTGTTTTCCAAGATCATGTCATATTTGGAAAGAGAAATTAGTCAAGTAAACTTAAAAACATTGTATTATTTAATAGCAGTACTGTTGAACATTTAAAAAAGACAAAAAAATATTAAGGTTTAAATGTTTTTGCTACCCAGAAATCTGAAGAAGCAGTTTGAGACATCAGTAACACTTTATATTAACTACTTTCTATATATTAATATATATATTAATTCATTTCAATTTCAATATTACTTATATATCGCCAATTCACAACAGTTATTGTGCTTTTCCTATAGAGCAGGTCTAGATCTTACTCTTTGTGACATTATTAACAGAGACCCAACAACTGCCAAAATAAATTACAAAAGAACAATTAATTTTTACAGTTCATTAATCACTATAAAAGTAATAATAATAATAATAATAATAATAATAATAATAGTGAATACAGTAAACAGTAAACGTGTGTGTGTGTAGAAAAACAAAAGAAACAATTACTAAAATTACAGACAATGAAAATAACAATATTATGAAAACTTTTCAGAACAATTATTATATATAGTCTTGCCCAGCAGCCTGGTATAGAGTATGATGAGCTGGATACCATATTGTGCCAGACAGATTTTACTTTAACTTTACTTTAAGAGAGTATTAATATACCCCTTTGTCTGTTTTATTATTTATTTAATTATGTATTCATTTGTCACCAGGCTGGACAGGGGGGCAGACATGGGGATGGGGGGGCACAAACAGACAGAGAAAGGACAACACCTGCAAGAGAACGGGATGGAAGGTGAGGACAACAGGGAATAGGAGAGGGAAACACCAATTGCAGAAAGCAACGAAACCTGCAATAGAACAGAGAGGGGGGCTTGGGGAGGAGAAAAACAACAAAAATAATAATAATAGTAAAAGACAACCAGCCGAACAGCAGCAATGAACAGCTGACATAGTAAGACAACTAAGAGAAAAATGAAAACAAGAAACAAGAAAGTCACACACACTAAATAAGCAACACAGCACAGCCTTGAGAGCTGGAATAATAACAATTAATTTAAATAAGTAACTGAAAGAAAAGCATCAGGAATAATTCTATCAGGGACAACCTAAATTTGTTTGTGTCTATGTGTGAGACTGTGTGTGTCTGTACATGTGTGTGCGCATAAGCCAACCACCTCCTACCTGGCACCTATTTCTAGGAAAGAACGCCTAAAATAACATATCCAAAATAAATCTGTAATCTCTCCTCAACCATCAGGCCTAGATGCATAATTCTGGTCTCCTTTGAAAGGTCAGAAGCTAAGGAATATAAATCCATTGTGGATTAACATATTTATTTTACCATTACAGACTACATGGATATGAAATATAGAAAAAATATAATATTTTCATCCTTGCCTGGTAAAAAAAGCTTTATTTTGATGCAATAAACCATCAAAACCATCCTAAGGTAGACTATAATGCACCTGAATATCTTCTAATACACCTACAATACAACTGTAACTGTAAATTTGATGAAAAGAAACTGAAACAGTTATTACACAATCTTTCAAAAATATACCAGGCGAATGTCCATGTTTTGGCCATATTTACTGTTTATATGTTCACTTTTATTGGTAGTTATCTTCAAAACATTCAAACTCTCCATACAACCACATTCCAAATAACATAAAGCTTCCAAAACATTGAAATATTGATAAAAACAGTCAATATAAATGACCAAAAGCACTCCCATGCTTTACAGGCCCATAGCTTGAGAACAGATGATTTTAAGATCTGCGTTAATAAGTGATATTGGGCGATAACTGGACGGGAGTGTGGTGTCTGGTTTAAGGAGCAGGCTGATATTAGCAGAGTTAATTGTTGGAGGCAACATGCAAGTACCCCATAACCATCCTATAGAATGTGGCCGCAAGTAATTCCCAGAATTCCTTGTAGAATTCAGCCGGAAAACCATCTGGCCCAGGGGCTTTATTATTCGGCATATGAAAGAGAGCTTCCTGGAGTTCAGCCATTGAAACAGGTGAATCCAGAGCCCTGATCTGTTCATCATCTAACCTTGGCAAATCTATATTGTTCAGAAATGCATCGATGTTAGAGCTAGATGGATCAATGTGACGTATATAAGTTTTTATAATAACCTCATTGTTGATTTCTTGTGGGTTATAAGTCAGATTCCCAGCTGAGTCCTTTAAGGAGGAAATTTATTTTTGTTATTTTTTCTTTATTCAATTTCAATTAGTTGGCTAAGAATCTGCTGGATTTATTGCCATGTTCAAAGTTCTCCAAGCGTAGTCTTTGCAATTGAAATTGGGTCTTTATTAATAATTTCATTTAATTCAAGTTTTGATTTTCTCAGATCATTCAGCATGTGGTCTTGTGGAGAGGCAGCAAGGGCACGTGGTGAAGGTTTTGCTGTCTTTTTTAGCGGGGCATATCTGACATCGCTTCCTCTTGCTGGCTTGGAGTTTCTGCTCCTCCTGCTGCTGCGGGGGCTCGGTTCTGTCACGTGACCCAGTTCGAGAAGGTTCCTCTCGCGAAGGCGGGTGAGGGGGAGGGTGGTGAGTAGGTGGATGAGGATGAGCACGAGAATGAGGATGAGGCTCGCCCCAAGCCCCGGTCACGTTCGCGCTCGCAGTGGTTCTCACGCATCGGACCAGCGCGAGCGAGGCCTCGGAGTGGGGCAGCCCGCGCCTTTTCTCTATAAGAGGGGCCACGAGCGCTTTACCCAGCTGCTCGAGGAAGAACCTGCGCTTGTTGCGATGCCCGGACAGCCAGCCCGGGTTCGTCTCTCGCCATATCACGTAAGCGTTGTACGCGGACACGTCGAGTATGTTGTGGAACACGGCCACGGGCCAGCGGGAGGTCATCCTCCTGCAGCTGTAGGTGGCCACGAGCTTGTCCAGGTTGTCGACTCCTCCCTTGGTCGCGTTGTACTTGAGCACCAGCTCGGGTTTGCGATCGGGGCGCTCGCTGAGTCCGCTCGCGGTGAATGATGAAGCTGAAGCTGAGGATGATGGTCCTCCGGTTCGAGAGCGCCACGGTAGCGTAGTCATCACCAGCACGTTCTTGTTTTTCTTCGGTACGTACGAGACCAGCGTGGTGGTTCTGTGTCCTCCCGGCCCCGGTCCGGTAGCGAACGCAAACTCGGAGGAGAAGGCGGCTCTACCTTTAGCGGACATGAGCGCGGGAGGGACATGAGCACGGGAGGGAGTTCCTAACGGAAGAACAGAAGTGTGAAGTGTGTTTTTCTATTTATCATAATGGTGACACCCCTTTGTTTTGAGTTATAACAGGCTGAGTACGAGTGAGGAAACTGTGGTGAGTTTAGTTTATCTGGTGTCTTGTCTGCTTGCAGATTATTTAGATGGTTAAAATTTTTTAATCTCTTTTCCCTTGAATCAACTCTGCATACATTCCAAGAGGTGAGCTTAAGTGTGGTCATCATTCAACTAAGGGTTGTGGTGTACGCTAGTGTGTGCAGTGCGTGCATTGTATCATTGTGTGTGGTGTGTGTGTTGTATTCAATTCAATTCAATTCAATTTTATTTATATAGCGCCAAATCACAACAACAGTTATCTCACAGCGCTTTTCATAAAAGAGCAGGTCTAGACCATACTCTGTGATGATATTTACAGAAGCCCAACAGTTCCCACCAAGAGCAAGCACTAGGCGACAGAGGCAAGGAAAAACTTCCTTTTAAGAGGCAGAAACCTCGAGCAGAACCATGGCTCAGGGTGGGCGGCCATCTGCCTCGACCGGTTGGGGTGAGAGAGAGAGAGAGAGGGTGAGAGAGAGAGAGAGAGAGAGAAAGAAAGAAAGAAAGAAAGAAAGAAAGAGGGATGTAAGGAGAGAGAGAGGGGAGGGGGGCAGCCTACACAATATACACACAGAGGTACAGACAGTGAAGGTAATGTTGCTATAGACTAAATGAAAAATGGTACAGATATTTATAATAGTGTTAATGGTAACCATCGTAATGTTAATGATTATAAAAACAATAATAACAATAAGACTAGCAACAATAGTCGTTGCAGTAGAGGGTGTCGAGCAGGAACACAGGGGTAGCAGGTGACCCGCAGCCACAGATCCAGACTCCACAGCTCCAGAGCCAGAAAACCTGCAGGAAGTGATAGGAGGAGAGAGGAGAGGGACGAGAAAGCACAAGACTACCAGAAAGGGGAGAAGTTGTGTTAGTAACATGCAATAATGGGATAAGGTTGCAAACAGAGGGAGAGAAAGTAGAGGAGAGAGGAGCTCAGTGCATCATGGGAAATCCCCCGGCAGTCTAGGCCTATAGCAGCATAACTAAGGGATGGTTCAGGACTACCTGAGCCAGCCCTAACTATAAGCTTTATCAAAGAGGAAAGTCTTAAGCCTACTCTTAAATGTGGAGATGGTGTCTGCCTCCTGAACCCAAACTGGAACCTGGTTCCACAGAAGAGGAGCTTCATAGCTGAACGCTCTGGCTCCTAGTCTACTTTTGGAGACTCTAGGAACCACAAGTAACCCTGCATTCTGGGAGCGCAGTGCTCTGGTGGGGTAGTAAGGTACTATGAGCTCTTTATGATAAGATGGTGCCTGACCATTAAGAGCTTTGTAGGTAAGAAGAATGATTTTAAATTCTATTCTGGATTTTACTGGAAGCCAATGCAAAGAAGCTAAAACAGGAGAAATGTGATCTCTTTTCCTGGTTCCTGTCAGAACACGTGCTGCAGCATTCTGGATCAGCTGAAGAGTCTTAATGGACTTTTTCGAGCAGCCTGATAATAAGGAATTGCAGTAATCCAGCCTAGAAGTAACAAATGCATGGACTAGTTTTTCTGCATCATTTTTAGACAGGATGTTCCTGATTTTCGCAATATTACGTAGGTGAAAAAAGGCGGTCCTTGAAATTTGCTTAATGTGAGACTTAAACGACATGTCCTGATCAAAGATAACTCCAAGATTCCTCACAGTGGTGCTGGAGGCCAAGGCGATGCCATCCAGGGAAACTATATCTTTAGATAATGCGTCACGGAGGTGCTTAGGCCCCAGAGCAATAACTTCAGTTTTATCTGAGTTTAACATGAGAAAATTACAGGTCATCCAGGTTTTAACATCCTGAAGGCACATTTGAAGTTTAGCTAACTGATGAGTTTCATCTGGCTTGATCGATAGATATAACTGAGTATCATCTGCATAACAATGAAAGCTTATGGAATGTTTCCTGATAATATTGCCTAAAGGAAGCATATATAAAGTGAAGAGGATTGGTCCAAGGACAGATCCTTGAGGAACTCCATGAGTAACTTTGGCGTGCATGGAGGACTCATCGTTAACATGTACAAACTGAAATCGATCTGATAAATAGGACTTAAACCAGCTTAGAGCGGTTCCTTTAATGCCAATGAAATATTCCAGTCTCTGCAATAGGATCTGATGGTCAGTGGTATCAAATGCAGCACTAAGATCTAATAAAACCAGTACAGAGACAAGTCCTTTGTCTGATGCAATAAGGAGGTCATTAGTAATTTTCACCAGTGCTGTCTCTGTGCTATGATGAGCTCTAAATCCTGACTGAAAATCCTCAAATAAACTATTGCTCTGTAGAAAGTCACACAGCTGTTTAGCAACTGCTTTCTCCAGAACCTTAGCGAGAAATGGAAGGTTAGATAATAATAATAATAATAATAATCCTTATTTGTAGAGCACTTTTCAAAAACAAGTTATAAAGTGCTTTAACAAGTGTAAAGAATAATACAAAAAAGATAAGAGCATGAAAATTTAATATAAAATTAGTAAAATACAATAAAATAAAAGGGATAAAATAAAGTCAAATAAGATCGGGAAAGGCTCTCCTATAAAAGTATGTCTTAAGAAGGGACTTAAAAGAGTTCACCGACTCAGCCGACCTGATTTCCTCGGGCATGCTGTTCCAGAGCCTCGGGGCCCTGACAGCAAACGCTCTGTCCCCTTTAGTTTTCAGTCGAGACTCTGGAACAGACAACAGACCTCTGCCCGAGGATCTCAAGGTACGTGCTGGTGCGTATGGGACTAAAGGGTCAGAAATATAACAAGGCGAGAGGCCATGAAGAGCTTTAAAAGTGATCAATAGAATTTTAAAGTCAATTCTAAAACATACTGGGAGCCAGTGTAATGAAGCTAAAATAGGAGTAATGTGGTCATATTTCTTTGTTCTGGTTAAAAGCCTGGCAGCTGAGTTCTGGACAGTCTGGAGTCGATCAATAGATTTTTGGGTTAAACAGGTGAAAAGGCTGTTGCAATAATCCAGGCGTGATGAGATGAAGGCGTGTAAAATGGTCTCGGTGTCCTTAAAAGTTAACATAGATCGAATTTTAGCTATATTTCTAAGTTGATAAAAACATGATTGAACAAGCTTTGTGGTGTGCTGCTCGAAATTTAAATTACTATCAAACCAAACACCAAGGTTCTTTGCCACAGGCTTAATGTGATTTACTAGGGAACCAGCAGATGGCAGTATTTGATTTGCCATCTGCTGAGACCCGATGACCAGGATTTCTGTTTTGTCTGAGTTCAGCTGGAGGAAATTATTTGACATCCATTTTTTAACTTCACAAAGGCAGTTGTTAAGTGAACTCAGCATTCCAGGGTCTGTGGATCTGACGGGCAAGTATATTTGTGTGTAATAAGCATAAATATGAAAAGAAATGCCATGTTTATGGATAATATGTCCAAGGGGAAGCAGATACAAGGAAAACAAAATGGGTCCTAAGACCGACCCCTGAGGCACACCATATTTAACTGGACAGAATGAAGAGACATAGTTGTTTACAGACACGCAAAACTTCCTATTTGACAGGTAGGATGAAAACCATTCTAGAGCAGTACCAGAGATCCCCACCCAGTGCCTCAGTCTGTCTAACATGATGTTGTGATCAATGGTGTCAAAAGCAGCGCTAAGGTCCAGGAGTACCAGGACTGAGCACATACCTTCATCAGCAGACATTAAAAGGTCATTGGTGACTTTAAGCAGGGCAGTCTCAGTGCTGTGGTACTTCCTAAAACCAGACTGAAACTTTTCAAATAATTTGTTATTTTCCAGCACAGTGAGCAGCTGTTTGGACACAATTCTTTCTAGAATCTTTGCAATAAAAGGCAGTTTTGAAATTGGTCTAAAATTATGTGGGAGGGAGGGATCTAAACCAGGTTTCTTTAAAAGTGGGTTCACGCAAGCCGTTTTAAAATAATCAGGGACACAACCAGTAGATAGGGAGCTGTTGAAAACAGAGATCAAATGGGGCCCAACAGAATCTATTACTTTCAGTAAAAATTTTGTAGGTATTATATCAAGTGGGCCGGAGGACACTCTCATTTGTGATACTGTTTTTAAAAGCTCAGACAAGTCGATGGGATAAAACTGGTTAAAACTCTGTTGTTGCTGGTGAGGAACCTCTGAGTAAGAGTCCACGGGGGTAATAGAGGCTCTGATTGACACCACCTTATTGGTAAAATAAGATAAAAACAATTCACAGTCATCATTACTTCCAGCTGAGGCACAAGGAGGGGTTGGGTTTACCAGCTGATCCACAGTCTTAAACAGAAACCTGGGATTGTGTTTATGTGTAGTAATGAGTTCAGAAAAATAGTGTGTTCTCGCATCCTTAACCATTTTATTGTAGTTAATTAATAAATCCTTCAGACTGAGGTAATGGACTTGGAGACTGGATTTTTTCCATCTGCGCTCTGCTTTCCTGCATTCCCTTTTGAGGCTGCGAATGCTGTCATTTATCCAGGGTTGCTTACTAGCTTTAGACGTAGGCCTAACCTTTAGAGGAGCAGTAATATTTAGTGACGACAAGCAGATATGATTGAAGTGATCGACCAGATTGTTGGTGTTGGAATCAGACAGGTGTTGGCTTTGGCTCTGAAAGAATGCGCAAAACTTTGAAACACTTTGTTCATTAAAGAAGCGAGAACACACGGAGCTTGGTGAGGCAGCATGAGTAACAGGCGAATCGCAGCTAAAAACAATACATCTGTGGTCAGATATGGTCATGTCCACTAATTCCACAGAGGAAATGCTGACACCCAGGGTAAAAACCAAGTCCAGTGTATGACCACGGTTATGTGTTTGCCCTTTGACATGTTGTTTGAAGTTAAAAGAAGTGGCCATATTTAAAAAGTCAGTTGCATTAACATTGTTGGGGTCATCAACATGAATATTAAAATCGCCACAAAGAACAATTCTGTCATAATTTAAAACCAGAGTAGATAAAAATTCAGGAAGTTCTGATAAAAATCCTCCAGGCGGTTTTGGGTGGCGATAAATTATAACAAATATGATAGATTGCAGCCCTCCAACTTTAAGAGTGAGAACTTCAAAGGAGTTAAATTCATCACAGCGTACTTGATGACATTTAAAATTTTTCCTATACACGCTCACTAGCCCACCACCACGACCACTGACCCTCGGCTGACTAAAGCAATCATATTGGGGCGGACACAGTTCAGCTAGCTGGCTATAGTCATTCATCTGCAACCAGGATTCAGTTAAAAACATAAAATCTAGATTTGCAGACAAGATAAAATCATTTAAGATAAAAGTCTTACTTGAAAGTGATCTCACATTGAAAAGAGATTACTAATATTTCTGTGTGGGATGTGCACATTTCGGTTTACTGGTCTATGCGTGATGATGACAGGAATAGAAGTCTGTGGAACAGCGCTGGGAGCAGACGGCTTTACATGCCAGCAGGTGGAGACAGTTGTTTGTGGCAGTGAGCCAGAGATCTGTTCAGTGAGCGGTGGTGTGTCCAGGTGTGCTGCATGAATGATTAGTCATTCACGTAAGTCATGTGTGGACCGCACCACATGCTGTTCAGTTCATGGCATGAGGAGACATAATTTGCTGCAATTATTTGACATTTGGGCATTTCTCCCAGTCAATAGGGGAGTTTCTGTGTGTCTCAGATAAATTCGAATTTGGGGTTTATTTGGGAAATGTTTGCAAAGTGTTTTTTTCTTAGTATTTTATATTTAGGGCATGAGGTTAGAAAGTGCAGCTCTGTCTCTACCTGTCCTCTGTCACAGTGGCAGCAGAGTCTCTCCTCTTGTGGTAGCCAGCTGTGTCTGTGGCGACCCTTTCCTATGGCCAGGCTGTGTTCACAGTCTGGATGTTGTCAAAAGTTTTCTTTTAGTTTATTTTATTGTGCTCAGGTAATTTGCCAGTGTGAATTCTCTTTTTAGGGTCAGATAACATTGGAATTTACTTTGTGTTTTGGTTGTTTCTTTCCAGTATTATATATATATTTTTCTTTTTCCATGTTGATAATTTGGTTTGGTCTGCTTGAGTTGTTGTTGATGTCCTGAAGCTGTTGGAGACTTGTTACTGCAGACAGCCTCAGGACCAGCTGGCTGAGGGGACTCTTCCCTGGTATGTTAGGGCTTTGTGATGGTATGTCTGGGGGTTAACTGATTTTAAGTGACTGTAAAATTTAATTGATCATTCATGATCTGCTCTGCACAGATTATTTGGTGTTTTTCTCTGCACCTGCAGGATGCTCTTACAGAACTCGGTATGGAAAGATTCTATGATTGTTTTGTCCCATTTGTCAAATTCATATATATGAAATATAAACATAAATTTTAATGTTTCTTTTTATTGCATAGAAATCTCTCCTTGCTTTGTCCCTGAGATCTTTCACAGCCATGTTGAGGTTTCCTATGTATGTACACTCGGAAAAAAAAGGTGCTAAGTGGAACCACAAATGGTTCTTCAGAGTGATGCCATAGAAGAACCATTTTTAGTTCCACAAAGAACCTTTTAGCAAGCAGTTCTTTAAAGAACCCTTAAAAGTTATTAATTAATGGTGCCTAATAGAACTTTAGCAAAATTAGGTTCTTTAAGGAGCCATTTCCAAGAAAGTTCTTTGTGGACCCAACTGGTTGAAAACCAAGAAAATGAATATTAGTGTGTTTGACATGTATTTGTACTTTATTAAATTACAGACAAGGTATTAAACATTTCAGCTTCAGATGAGCACAAAAGTATGTCTAATGGGCATATTGGCCAAATACGAAGTCACTGAGGGCCAAATATGGACCCCTAAACCCTTGACATTGAACACATTTGCCAGCTACAAACATTTTCATACCTTGTTTACACATCGATTTTACAGAAACTAGGTTTCTGCAGGGGACTTTTTAAATGCCACAATGTAATGTAATACCCATTTTACAGGTTACTCATACTAGGCAAAGTATGAACATATGATACATATATGATATAGGAAAGATATGATCTATATTTATCATACCAAAGGTCTCTAAAAACGAGAAGGTCTTCTTCAGCTTCCGATTAACGGCCAAGCCGCTCTACCTCCTGAGCCACAGCCGCCCCATATCTGATAATATTATAGGCCTTATACATTTTATATGTGTTGCTGTTGAATGAGATTTATTTGGATACATACTAGGTGTTATCAAAAATACATATTTTTTGATACATATCGTATTGTTGATAAGATCGTTGTCCTGTTTGACTAACACACATTTCTAATTCTCAAAACTAAGCTAATCCCCCTCAGAGCTATCAGAAAGCAAAGTTTGTGGACAGGAAATACTAAGGTCAGAAGTAAATTAATCAGTGCTGTTCTGCTTAACACACAGTACCATTAACTTTACTTCCCAAGATAAGGTGATTAGATAATTTAGTACTTTAATCAATGTTGTGTCGGTGTGAGAGGTGTGAGAGACCCGGGTTCAATTCCCCACAGTGACATCCACCAATGTGTTTGAGCAAGACACTTAACTCCTAGTTGCTCCAGAGGTGTGCGATCTCTGACATATATAGCAATTGTCAGTTGCTTTGGATAAAAGAGTCCGCTAAATGTAATGTAAATGTGTCAATTTTCCCCCTTGGTATCGAATATTTTTCAAGATATTGTATCGGAGTTAGAAATGCCAGTATTGTAACAACACTAATACATACAGTGTTTCCCATTAATTATCGTGACAATCGTACAGTCTTAGTTTTCAAAATTAACAAAAATTTTCCCCCCTTTTTTAACGTTAAAGACTTCCAAAGTTGTGTTTTGAGCTGCTGCTCCCCCCGCTAGGAATGAAACAGTTACAGGTTTAATGATAAACCATGGTAATATATTTTTAGTATTACCATAAATAATTTAATTCATGATAACGTATTGGATGATGAAAATTCTGTGGTAAATACTGTCCAGCATCAACAAAAGCTAGCAACAGTCTCCCAGAAGCGGTTTGTTTGGGTCAATGACAACATGAAGGAAGACAGTGCTGCGGAGATTTTCAGCCGAACTGAAGACCACTGAAGTCTGGTGGCAGTGTTTCCCATACATTGATTTATTTGTAGCATGCGATGCATATATTTTTTTTCCTATACAGGATCTCTGGATAATTACTAAGCATTTAATTTGAGAATTAAAATTCAAAAGAAACATCTCCTAATTAGGTTAAAAACACTAGTTTGCATCCCTAATTTACTTTATTAACCTCAGCTCCATGGACACCAACTTAATTTAACATGGTCCCTCATTTCTTTAAGAACCAGTTTTCATACTGAAAAATGAAATATAATTATCAGGATGTACAGTATGTGTACAGGACAGAGCTTTACACCAGTTTAGTCTAAGCTTCTGCCTGATGTTCTCAACCCTGGACAAGTAGGTAAGTTAATAATGACATACAGCTGAACTAATTTAACATTAATTCGTTACTAATTTAGATAACGTTCACTTTTCCAGCAGTTGGAAAAACTCCAGACTTTTATTAACGGACACTGTGACCTATGCTGCACGTTTACTACCAGACAGAAACTTACTGCTAACATAATTCTCCTTTAACTTTCACCGCCATGTTCTGCCGCTTGCTCTCTCATTTGCTCCGCCTCACACACAGGATACACAAAGAGCTGCCAAGCGTTGATTGTCACCATGCTCGTACAGTGTGCGAGTTAAAATCATTACTTGCACATTGATATTAATGATTGTGTGACATTTTAGTAGGGCAGTTATTCATTATGCGGTGGTGGTGTGCCCAATACAAGGGGAAACACACGTCTCTGTTTTGTGCGCTCCACAGACGGTCCGGGCGCTGAACTTCCACAAGTTCTGCCTTTAGCATTCCATCAACATTACGTTATCAATTAACATTTAATAATGACATTTGTTAATCGAGCCAAAATGTTCCACATCTGCATCGAGGTGCATCTAAAAATCAATTTTTTTCTCCCACCTCTACTGCATGTAGTGTATATATTCGTTCAGCACCTTGTCTCACTCGCTCCCTCTCATGAACACCGCTGCATACATCTGTCCAACATAATGCTGTCACTGTCAGAGACCCACCTTAAAAAGTTATTAGCAAGCATGTAAGGAGCCTAGCAAATAAGAATAGCTATGCTAATGTGGCAGGATGAGGTTTTCTTTCCCTCCCTCTTACCTGTGTACGGGAAGGCGCACCAGCACACCTGGGGCTCATCCCCCTTGATTGGAGAGGTGGGGAGTTGCCTTTTTAAGCTTGTGTGGTAGACTCAGTTGGGTTTCTGTCTTCTCCTGTTGGGTGTGGAGACGTGTTTGGGCTGGTGTGCTGCACGTTTGTTGCCAGAGGTTGTTAGTTTACTGCGGAGCGGTAAGGAAGTCTTTTTTTTTTATCTTCGTGCCTTTCAGTGTTTGCGTTGTTGGGCAGGTGGCACTAATGAGTGTTCTCATAGAGCTGACTTTGTTTCAGCCGTGGCTATTTCCTGTGTGGATAGATGAATACCTGGGCTGCTGGCGTTGGGTGCCTCGGTAAGCTGCATGCCTCCCTCTGTCCTGTTTGGTGTTTATCAAGATCTGATAGTCTTATTTGTTATAGTTGGGTGCTGTGTGATTTCTGCGGGTGGAGAGTCCCGTAAATGTAAATGCTCCGTATTTGTATAGCGACCACTCAAAGCTACATCTGCATTCACCAGTCATACACTGAGTGCTCAAACGGAAACTAACATTCACACATATTCATACACATGCGGAACAGCCGCAGGACGCTTCGACATGCAACCAGGGGGAGCCAGGGATTGAACCGCCGACCTTCCGATTAACGGCCAACCCGCTCTACCTCCTGAGCCACAGCCGCCCCTTTAAGGCGGTAAGTACATTGTTTGCTGCAATTTATCATGGCCCTGTTTTTAATGGTGTGTTTTCACATCACAGCGGGACCTAGCTGCAGCTGTGCATGCTGCTGTCGAGGCTGCTGGGTGCCACAGTTATCTAAGAGGTTAACACTCCCCAGCGCGTTTCTCCTCCCACTCTTGCTGTTCTGGATATCGGTATTTTAAAAACATTGATGTCAAATATTGATGTCCGTATATATGACTGTTCTGGATGCACAGAAATGGTTTGGAGTGATACGTTTTAAGTGTTTGAATATCCAGACATTGGCTCTGTAAATATTGGTATTAACTGGATGTATATTGCATGTGGATTTATTTGTGTTTTTTTTTTTATTTTGATCTTTTAATTACGCATGCAGGTTTGTTTTTGAATGGTGATTGTGTTTTTCTCTAACACGCATTACATATCTTAATAGAGCAGGTGTTG
Organism: Micropterus salmoides; assembly: GCF_014851395.1. Lineage (NCBI taxonomy): Eukaryota > Metazoa > Chordata > Actinopteri > Centrarchiformes > Centrarchidae > Micropterus > Micropterus salmoides. The sequence continues at coordinate 3,406,056 of NW_024042261.1, read as the reverse complement.
CTAATTTAATATGACAAGAAAATAAAACTGTATATACTTTTATAATTACTTGATTGTCTCTGCCCCCTACTTTTGATTAAAAACTGTGTGTGCTTTAAGGGTCTTGGGCCTATCCCAAGTGGCGTTGTCAGACATTTTCAGCTTCTCGAGTGATATAGACCACTCGTTTCTGCCACACTAACCTTAGATTACAGGTGGGTTGTCGAGGTTAGCATGCTGTACCTAGCTGGTAGTCAATTAGGGCTGCAGCTAACAATGATTTTAGTACTCAAAGCTTCTATAGATTATTTCAACGATTCATTGATGCGTCATTTAAGTAATGTTACTCTTGCTTGGCGGAGGCTGGTGTACAACAGATACATATTAGTCCTTTCGGAAATTCATAGTATCATACAGAAAACATCAGACCAACATCAACAGACCAACAACCAGACAACTGCTTTACCACCACAAACATCACCCGAGTGCTATAAAAGTTATACTAAGATAACACCCAGTTAACTCATGACACTGACATTAGAACACAAACTCACCCAAATTGTCTAATATGCATTGACGCAAAGAATTTGCGTCAATGCATTTTAGTAATCGATTTAGTCAAATTGTTTGAGCCCTATAGTAAATTTATCTAATTTGATTAACAAACCAAATTTAATTTAAGATTCAGTGGAACTCCTGTAGATCATTATTAGGGCCTGTGCTACTTAACTTTACTTTCCACATAGTTTGGCTTGCCTCAACAGGCTGCAGGCACAGGCTCTTAAGGTTGCTGTGAGGTGCCGTGGGAATGATCTTATTCGACATCTTGTTGAACCCCCGGATGACTGGTTTGTCCACATCAGTTTTCAGCAGTGCTGATGCTGCTCCAAGTAGTTTAAATAGAACACACAGATAACTTCAGTATACTAGCCATCCCATGTGCATTCAGAAGCAAATTTTGAAGGATCATTTCAAAATACATTCAGTATATACATACAAAAAAGCTTATGTAAAATAGAAAAGGATGAAGTATCTGTAGCAACAGCTCATATGGAAAACTCTGTATAATGCTCTCTTCCACAGCACTTCAACATGAGTAATTTTATACTCATGTTTTACTTATTACATGACAACTGCATATTACTATACTTTGTTCAGAGTTTCTTCATTTCAAAAGAAAAAACAAACTAATTCAACGTTAAAAAAAAAACCTCACAACCGCAAGATTTACAGGGGATCGCGCAAGTTAAACAGATTCTGTTGCCATGGTTACCTTGCAGAGCACCTGTCAATGAGGAGCGCAGGCATAGTGTCGGAGATTTAAAGCAGGCTTTCCTGTTTGTGAGAAAGGTATTATACAATGCTTTGTAGTTACCTTGGATTACATATTAAATATGATTTGTTACGTTCTGGATGCAAAATGGTATTATCAGGGTAAATTTAACACCATTGAAATTTTATGCAATCTTCATGGCCATACTTGCAAAAGTATCAAGGTTATATTGGAAAATCAGTATGGATTTTCAGCCCTATAAATTTACCATATTCTTGAATGTTGTAGTGGACCTAAATTTATTAGTTATGAGTTTTAATAAATTTATGAGAATTGATACCCAATTATGAATTATTATTCATAAAATCAGAATTTCCTCGTAAAGGGCACCACCGGAGTTGTTATAATCCTAGAGTCTCCGGACCTCTAGGTAGTTTTGAATAATTATACAATTATTACTAGTGATCAGTTAGTTAATAATCGCTCAATTATCTTAAATCAGTCAGTCAGTCTCATATCTAAAGGGTCAATTCTCTTGGCAGGAACTATAAATAGGCAACACACACAGCTCTTGATTATATTACAGTGAATTTATTCTCTAACTAAGGTGATAAAAGATGGTTGGATACAGGGAACATAAACATTTGCTGAACAATGAGCCTGGAGGTTCGATTGTGGGAAGCATTTGACTCATACGGCATAGAAGAGCTAATGAAAGTAAACTAATGCTATAATTTAGGAGTTAAAATGGACATCTGATCACAGGACGTGCGTTAAGTCTTACTGCTTGTCGACAGCCTGCTTTTGGCCTGTTGCACGGGTCCCACTCTAGCTGCCGATCCTGGCTTTTGCTAGGGATTGTCCGGGGTTCTCCGTGTCTGATTGAAAACGCCTCCTCCGTCTGGCAATTCGGCTGTTTGCAGGTTTCCTTGGTTGTAGCTGGCGAGACCACGTGGCTTGGTCTGACCTCGGTGAAGTTGGCTCGACGAAAAAGGCTTAAAATGGAACTTGGTCGTTCCTGAATTAGTCCAGTGTAACTTAACGGACTCATAACTTTAACAAACAAAAGAAATAAAGAAAATAAAACAAACTGAAGGCAGATCGATGTCGCGGCACTTCAGGTGTGTAGCTTCAGGCGAACAAAGGCCTGTTTGTTTCGCTGGCCGAGTCTGGGCGTTGCCTGGCGAGGCACGCCACGCGCGTGCCGAAGCATCCAGAGGGCAGAGTGGAAGAGCGAGAGGAGGGAAGAGTGAAGAGTCTGGCGAGCAGGTCGCGTGTCGCTCTTTTGTTGCCTGGGGCGTGGTTCCCCAGGGGGCGTCTCAGGTTTCCCCAGGAACTGCCTTTCTAAACTTAATGTCTAAAGAAAAGAAATCTATTTGCACGTATTATAATCAAATATTTTCCACAATCGAACCTCAATGGTTGAACGGTTGTACTGTTCTAGGCATTTGGTAACAGGAAACAATTGTCACATTATTGGTCAGTATTTTTACACATTTAACCGCATTTCCGACGGGGGCATGTAATACTTATTTCGTCCACTTGGGGGAGCTCAGGTTACATGAGGAAAGCTTGGATTAAATCAAAGATCGTCTCTCCTTAGGAACCGGGGAATATTGTTGATTCATCCTTAAATTCAAGCTGGCGATTAAGAGTATAGTAAAACATTTCTTTGTCATCATTTCTAAAGGGATTTTGTAAGAAAGTATTATGAACAAGCATTGATTACATTAGATGAAGGAGTGTCTTGCTGAAAATAAAAACATTGCACAAGTAACTTCTTTTCAGCACTAATATCAACAACAGATAGCAACAACAGTTAACATAACTACTCAAATAGAGGCAAACATATTCAGGTAACTAAAGATTTAATTAAATTTAATTAGATGCTTTGAGTCTTTTGGAGATTGCAGTCCTTTGTCATCCAAAGTTCAGTGTCTGGAACATGTCACACTTAGGTGAGACAAGGAGTATCCCTTTGATGTGGTAATAAACAAAGAATAAGGTCAGTTTCCACGGAAACGTGTGTGGTGGGGTAAGTTTTGATAGGCTGTTCAGGGAGATGCCAATGGCTGGCTCGTGTCCCTTTGTCAGTTTAACAGTCAGGCCCCGCGTTATCAGCTTCGGAATCAAAAGGGTGCCAGTTTTATGGTCGGGCTAGCACTTAGAGAAAGCAACTTTGACCCCTCCCCTTCTTCTCTGGGGAGGAGAAAGGAATTTAGGGTAGCTCCACATTTATTCAATGAAAAATGCACAAATCCACATCGTTGTTCACTACAATGTAATACTCATTCATATATAATACAATAGTATACAAAGCTTTGTGAGGTGTGTACTCCATAAAATAAAAAAAGGAGAGGATCAGTTGCATTAAGAGCCCCCATCTCTCTCCATGGCATTACTGACATGCCTTGGTCACAAAAGCTCCTATTTGAATTGAAGCTAGTTAGTTTGTTTTCCCAACCTGACAACTTACTGAAAACAGACTTCAGAACAACAGGAACAATGCCCTCAAGGAAATCGTGCATTACATCTGGCAGGAATGCCTTGGTAGTATCAAAATATGACAGCTTGTTAAAAACACACGGGGCAGTTACACCATAGATTGACTTGCAATTTGGATAAAATACATTTTAAATGGTATGATGATGAGTTGCCTTTGTCCTAAGCACACAATTTTCATCACTAATTACTGTGGACAGGTCTTTATAATTACACATACAAAATCTGCATATTCTCCCATTGAATGACCCGCTAAAACCTGCAAGTGTGTGAGCAGTGAGGATGTCTGCAGAAACTCTAGCAAGACCACCTTTGATGCTATAGTTCCTTCCCTCAAAATCAAGCTGGAATCCACTTTCTTGCAATATTTGAAGGTCACAAATAAGGGGTTCTAAAATCTTTTCAAATCAATGTTTTTACCAATCTGTTTGACAAGTATCAACAGATGAATATGCCTCAAAGCAGATCTGTGTTTTGGTGGAATATTTGCCACAGAAAAATTTACTGCAGATACTTTATGTAGAAGTTTCTTTGACCCTAAAGGATTAGCCACTTCTAATTCATCACTGTACAGTTGATTCTGAGATGTGGTTCAAAACTGACTTTCTTGGTAGATTTTGCCATTATTGAAATCAGTCAATGTGTCAGGAACAGAGACATCTGGTCTGAAGATATACCTGGCAACACTATGGTCACTGCAAATTAAACTCTAAACACTTTCAGCAATGGGATATACTGAAAAGTGTCCCGTTTGCCAGAGGAGTTTACACTTAAGACATATTCAACAGGTTCAATTAAGTTCAGTTTCTCAACACAATATTTATCTAGTTGGTATGTGCTGCTGACTGCAGTTCTACCAAACTATTATCTTTAACAGCCAGAAACTGTAGACTTGATATGTCAACAATCAAAGTCTTCAAACGTTTAGAAAATATATGCCTGTAGTTTTTGAAAAAAATTGAAATAGGATTCTACTTCTTTAACAACAAATATTAGAACTTTTTTATTTACAATATTTTTATCCTGCAATTTCAAAGAGAACAAGGCCAATTGTTTTTTTTAATACTCTCTGTATAGTTCGATAATTTTGTCAACTCCTAATGAACTAGTCCCTTCAGACAATTGAGTAGATTCAACAGTTTCTTGGGTTAAGTCAGAGCACTGCGATGGATTTCAATTCTGGTGCTTGGTGCTTATGTTTTTTCCTTATGTGATTTTTGTAAAGATTGTACTGACAAATACACTCTGGGGCAGTTTTCAAGTCCGCATACAATAGAGAATCCAATTTCGTTTTGATGATAGATTTGTTGATTGAGTAGTTTCTCAAGGGTTGGTTTTCTTGTGGAGCATCATGGACACTGGTAGGATGCCTCCATCAAAAGCGTCACCTATGAAGGCCTGCATGTAGTCATTTTTTCATTTTCCTCCAGCCAAATGGAAATGTCACAAACTGTCCACGGCTCTGCCATAATCTGAGAAGAAAAAACGTTTGATACATCATATTCAATGAGAGTAATTGATATGAGCCACAATGGTAAGTTTCAGAAATGCAATGTCCAATTTTTTCTTAATGATTACGGTATGTGTGATCAACTCAAAAAAAAAATTGTATTTTTGCTTGATATAACAGATTGACTTACAAAATTATTAGCAAAAGTGTTTCTATTTATAGTTATATAGATAGAGATAGATAGAGATAGATATATATGTGTATATGTATGTATGTATGTATGTATGTATATATATATGTGTGTGTATGTGTGTATAGTACAACTGAATGTACCAGTGTTTTCCCCCATACATTCATTTATTTGTAGCAGCCCGCCACATATTGATTTGCAATTTTATTTATTACTGGGCCTATTTAAAACTGGATTTGATTGCAGAGCGCAGCACATCCTCTCTCGCTGGTCCCTCTCTCTCCCCCTCATGAACACCGCTGCACAAATCAGTCAGGCACAAAGCTGTTAATGTCGGAGACCCACCTTAAAAGAAGTTATTAGCAAGCATGTAAGGAGCCTAGTCAATAAGAATAGTTATGTTAACATTAGAAAACAGCTGGGTTGCCGAGGTTAGGACGCTGTACACACATGCACAATTTTTAGTATGTTAGAGTCATTTGTGAAAATCCAAAGTCAGGGTAAACCTACAAGTTATTAAAAGGTTTCAGTTACAAATAAATTCAAGATTTAAGAACCCATTATTTTTGAGTGTAATGTTGAGGCCAAGGTAAGTGTAGTTTTTTTTTATGTTGCAATTTAGTGGTGTCTAATTAGAAATTGTGTTTAACCTGATTTCTGTATTGTTTCTGAAAGATCATTATCTTAGTCTTTGCTGTGTTTACTGTCAGGTTACAGGTCTGAAAAAATCTCTGCAGGAGATCAAGGTGCTGCTGCACCTTCTTTAGTAGGTGAAAGCAACATTAAGTAATCTGCATACAGCAGACCTCTGATCTCTGTGCCGTTCAGGAGGAGGCCAGGTGCCATGGAATACTCAAGTTGGTTCGCTAATTCATTGTTATATAGATTGAAGAGAATTGGACTGAGATTGCATCCCTGCCTCACTCCCTGGCCCTGGGAGAAGAACACTTTGTTTCCAATCTTTATGGCACATTCACTTTTTGTATACATGTTCTTAATCAAATCCTATGTTTTTCCTCCAATGCCACTTTCAAGTAGTCTATCCATAATATATATATGGATATCCATAAAGACATACATACAGTGCAACGCCACAGAGGAGGAGACAACCTTTGTGGAGGGGAGTACTGTTGCCCTCTGGGGTGGATTCACCTTTCTGTCGCCCCTTCGTTCAACACATAGGCCTGTGAAACAGCCTCACACAGCCAGTGAGACAGACGCTGCACCGACAGGGAACCCCCTTGGACTGTTCCCCTGTAGTGCACGGACAGGCGCTGCGAACAGGACAGTACGCACACAGGACAGAGGAGGTGGGATGTAGATTCGTCCTCACACCCATGGGGGCGAGAAAAGATGTCACTATCGACCTAAAAGAACTGGTGATGCTCTTAGGCATGAACACAGGATTAGGGCGCAGGACAGCTGAGCTACCGTTACCCAGGATCCTGAGGAACGAAGGGGCCACAGAGGGCAGCCAGATCACTGACCCTCCTGGCCGAAAGGAACTTGAGCTCCGCTTTCTTCTTCCACTGCAGAGCAGCAGGCCTGTGCCTCTGCGCCCCCTTCAGGGAACGCTTCACCAGCGGGTGAGCGCACACCATCCTGTCACCAGGCAACGGCGTAGGTCTTAACCGTACTGAACACCAGACCTCTGTCCATCAGCTGGAGGAAAGAAAGCACCCCAGGCAGCGGACAGTGACAGACGTGAGCTTAGTGAGAACCACAGGGCACACTGAACATTCTCTCGGTTGGCGAACAGTTCAATCTCTGCCACGCTGAACCTGAGCCAGATCTTGGCCACCAGATCGGGGTGAAGGCACCACTCGTCTGGGCGACGAGGAATAGCAACCAGGCGGCGCTCCTGTCTCCCGCAGGCGGATGCACCACCGCTGTAGCCTCCTCATGTGCAGGAACTTCATGATCGACAGAGCCCACCATCGCCCGTGGAAAAACACGGTGGAGCAGCTCCGTCAGAGCGTCCACCCTCTCCTGAGAGAGCTGTGCATTCCAGTGAGAGAAGTCCAATACCACACCCAGATAGGTGAGCGTCTGGGAGGGGACAGGAGCACTCTTCTTCCAGTTCACTGTAAAACTCAAGCTTGGTCGTCTGCACCACCGCCTCGTCCCAAGACTGCCCCAACGGCAGCAGGTCATCCAGATAAAACAGGAAAACATATAATTGTTTGTGTGGTATTAGTTTAAGCAGAATGTGTTTTTCTATTGTTGTGACTTAGATGAACATTTCCTGCGACTGTATATTAACCTGGCGAGAGGCCAGGGAGAGCAGACGGGATGAGCGCCGTCTCCGGTAGTGGAAAGTAACAACACATTATGATGTAAAATTTGCTTTTAATGCAACACTGACATTGTCATCACTCGGTTTAAAGCGGTCCCACAGAGCTGAGGGCTTCATTTTGTTTTCCCTTTGATGTGAACTACAGCGTTACATTCACTGCTGTGAGCAGAGTTCAGGCCCTATCTATAATGTGCTTAATTGTATTTTCATACTTTGTAAATGATGCGTTCGCCATTTATAAATCAAGTATTATTTCAATGACAAACCAAATCTATGATCATTTAGAAGTTTAAGGAAATGATTAATGAACTAGATGTACATTTATGCATGCATTTATACATATGATTAAGACATGCACTAATAGTGAGTGTTGTAATGTGTTCAAACATTTGATAATATTTTAAATCATGATTAATTCAGTAGTAGTTGTTAGGTATTTTTCATAAGTAAGGACTGAAAAAAATCTTTTTTATGACATTTTTCTACATGTATGGCTCCATGGTACAATAAATATGCAACGTCCGGTTAGACTTTCAAAATAAATCTAGTGGAGTTAAAAAATATTCTTAGGGGACTTGATCCTACAAGTGTTCACTGACCTTCCAACTCTACTTATTTCTCACATGCAACAGTCCTTTTTTGGGAGACAACAGACTGATAAGGTAGAGATAGAAGCTCAGGCATCAGGCTAGCAGAAATAGGTGTTCTCCGAGAATCTTGCAAGATTGAGTCTAGGGCTGAACAATTAATTGCATTTGCGATATCGCAATATCATAAAACAAGATTTTCTAATCTCAAAGGCTGCGATTACACTAGAGAGGAGAGTAGAGGAAGCATCAACTTCACATGTTATGCTGTACCTTGACTTGCTGTTGTACAATTGCCTTAAGCTGACACTGCAGAAACTTCAGTGTCAAACAGGGAATGAAATTAACACTGCCACCCGCAGGTAAATTGGTGGCAGTTGCGGGTGAAATCGTCGGGCTATCTGCCAGAAAGACACATGTAGTAAGGTTAGCATATTGTGGCAACGCATGCGCCTGCGTCACACACACACACACACACAAACACACAGCCACCAGCCAGCTCAGAAAATATCTGTGACGGTGTTTCAGGCCAAACTCACCAGAAAGAAGAGGCCCAGTCTGTCCTGAGTTACAGCCTGGCTACAGCCAGAGCGTTGCTTGCCTGCATTATCAGCCGGCTGCGGGGGCTGTGTTAGGCATAATATACAATGATTTATTGCTTGTCCATTTTGAATAATACAGAAGATAAAGAGCTTAAAAAATAAAAAATATATCTCAATTAGATCACGGTTCAGTCCTAGTTGAGTCTTACAAGAATGTTTACAAGAACTTACTTGCTCCACAGATTAGAGTACAACTCATAGATATTAATCGATTCCAATATGGCGTAATGTTGGAGTCCACGGCCAGGCTCAATAAACCATGCTAGGCAGGATAGGCAAATTGTTTCTAGAACACTTTTTGCCATATTTGTTGAAACTGTAGTTATATACCAATACATATTAAAATGTTAGATGCTCTGAAATAGAGATTTAAAAGAAGTATGAATTGCTAGCCAACATAGCTACCTACTTAGTACACAGCTAACAGTAGCTACGAAAGTGAAGGTGTAACGTTACGCCGGTGTAGCAAGCCAGAGTAGAGATGACTACCTGAATTAATCATGAATTGCAGTATTAATACTAGTTATAAAACATCCTTGAATGGAACATTAGACCATTTATACATAATTACATGTCAACTAAAGTTAGCGGTTGATGAAAGTGCTGGGGGGGTGGGGTTGGGAGGACTGGTGTCCTTTAGGGGTGATGTGCAAAGTTGAGCATGAATTTTGCGGGACATTTAAATAATTTATCACCATTGATGAACCACACAAAGAATCTTACATCATTTTTAAACGGTACTTGGAATAGACCCGCGAGGAACCGTGACGTGCATGCAATTCTCGGCAAGTCACGGACATGCACAACTCCATACAAGACTGGTGAATGTCAGGCGAGCAGAGAAAATGGTCAACAATAAGCTTCAGTTTAGCTGTAAATGTACAGTGTAAGTTACAGTGACTAATGAACAGAGACTGCAGCTCTGTAGCTTCTCAAGATTAAAGTGGCGCTACCGTGTGTACATGTTGTGTAATCATTTTCTTACAGTTTCTTAATGATCTTATGAACTATTGACAAGTCATATGGAAATACTTGATTTATAAATGGTGAATAATTGATAAAGTATGAAAATACAATCACTAAGCACATTATAGATAATCTTATTAATAGAGAATACAGCATGTATAACTGTTTATAAATTACTTCCTATTGTCACATACAATTATACACAGTGCAACATATGTAAAGATTTGTCCTCTGCATGATTGCTTGGTGGTCAATTTGATAAATCAAATCACTGTATTTTATGAAGAGACCCAGTCTGTCGGTTCCTTTTCATGTCAGATGATCTACTCAGTTGACACATTAAAGTAAAATCACAAAATTTTATACAGCAGAATCTGTGATCTGTGGCACCTACTGAAGAAAAACATGAAAGCATTACTACCCCCTTTTGCACACAAGTACAAGGACAAATTTTAAACTTTAATATATTAAATAAAGTAGATGATCTGTGATTAAGACAATAACAGAACAGGAAAAAAATAGGTAGGAATAATGATGGTATGATAAATTGTGCTTCTGTGGTGCACAATGTCCTCTGTGACAACTCATTTGACACAGCACTTCCCGATGATACCATTACTAACAGCAACACGACAAGTTACATAGCTAGCTTTTACATCAATACTTACCCTCATGCGTGGAGTGGTGCTGCTACTACGTCTAATATTTTTCATTGTGTCAACAGCGGTGCTCAATGTAGCTACATCTGAGGTTAAGGTCCCTCTGTCAGTATTTTAGCATGCTGTTGGTTCTACTGACATAGTAAGCTGCAGCTTTTGCCAGCAAATTTAATGAACCTTAGGCTAGGATTTCGAAAATTTCGAGTGGCAACATACTTATTCTGATTAAGAATAAAATAATCTTCAAACCTTTAAAAATCTGGGTCCCCCCTCATTGGGATCAATATTTTCTTAAACTAAAGCAGATACGTGGCCTTGGCTCGTGCGGTCAAAAAAAACAACAATTCATATTGTAATAGGTAATTAGTTATAAAAAAACCATTTCATTTTTACGTTTCTAAACATGTAGATTATAATAGTGTTTATAAGTGGAAAAACCCCCATGAGAAGTGGATCATGTATATGTGGGGCTCACTGTGGGTTAAAGAGGTAAGTGCATGCATTCTATATACACGTGGTGTCATCTGCTGTGGAAAATAGGACACCAATATGCGCAAAGAAGTTAATTGTTAAGAAAAGTTTAGTAACAAAGGAGAAACTTTGCCATAAGTTCCACAAGGGGTGGGGCTCAGCTTTTCCATATAGGTGAGCTCATAAGTGAGCTGTTCAAGTTGCTCCATGGACCAGCTTGGTATATCTGTACTCTGCTTTGAAACTACAGTAAATCTATATTGCACTGAATTCTATTTGACTCAAGTGTTTTACTGACGAAGAACTCAGCAGTGTGGGAGGGACCTAAAGATATCTGGCCTAGCTGAAGGCTTTTCTTCCACACTGAGTTCGCAAGCCAGCCATGAGAGGGTGCTGAGGGCCTGCAGCTTGGACAAAGCTCTTTGCAGCTCAAAACAACGGTGGCCACCAAAAAAAGGTAAGCATAGCCTTTTTTATTATTAACATCTACAAATACTGGTTAGATCCAAGCGCAGTGTGTGTTTTTCTCAGTCACAGACAGTAAGTAACCTCACCTCTAAAGAACTCAGAAATCAGAAATTCTTTATTGATTCTTTGAAGTTTTTATTTATATATATATATATATACACACACACACACACACAGGTGCTGGTCATATAATTACAATATCATCAAAAAGTTGATTTATATCAGTAATTCCATTCAAAAAGTGAAACTTCTATAATGTATACATTCATTCCACACAGACTGATATATTTATATAAGTGTTCATTCCTTTTAATTTTGATGATTATAACTGACAACTAATGAAAACCCTAAAATTAGTATCTCAGAAAATTTGAATATTGTGAAAAGGTTCAATATTGAAGACACCTGGTGCCACACTCTAATCAGCTAATTAACTCAGAACACCTGCAAAGGCCTTTAAATGGTCTCTGTCTAGTTCTGTAGGCTACACAATCATGGGGAAGACTGCTGACTTGACAGCTGTCCAAAAGACGACCATTGACACCTTGCACAAGGAGGGCAAGACACAAAAGGTCATTGCTAAAGAGGCTGGCTGTTCACAGAGCTCTGTGTCCAAGCACATTAATAGAGAGGCGAAGGGAAGGACAAGATGTGGTAGAAAAAAGTGTACAAGCAATAGGGATAACCGCACCCTGGAGAGGATTGTGAAACAAAACCCATTCAAAAATGTGGGTGAGATTCACAAAGAGTGGACTGGAGCTGGAGTCAGTGCTTCAAGAACCACCATGCACAGACGTATGAAAGACATGGGTTTCAGCTGTCGCATTCCTTATGTCAAGCCACTCTTGAACAAGACACAGCGTCAGAAGCGTGTCGCCTGGGCTAAAGACAAAAAGGACTGGACTCCTGCTGAGTGGTCCAAAGTTATGTTCTCTGATGAAAGAAAATTTTGCATTTCCTTTGGAAATCAAGGTCCCAGAGTCTGGAGGAAGAGAGGAGAGGCACAGAATCCACGTTGCTTGAAGTCCAGTGTAAAGTTTCCACAGTCAGTGATGGTTTGGGGTGCCATGTCATCTGCTGGTGTTGGTCCACTGTGTTTTCTGAGGTCCAAGGTCAATGCAGCCGTCTACCAGGAAGTTTTAGAGCACTTCATGCTTCCTGCTGCTGACCAACTTTATGGAGATGCAGATTTCATTTTCCAACAGGACTTGGCACCTTCTACCAGTACCTGGTTTAAGGACCATGGTATCCCTGTTCTTAATTGGCCAGCAAACTCGCCTGACCTTAACCCTATAGAAAATCTATGGGGTATTGTGAAGAGGAAGATGCCATACGCCAGACCCAACAATACAGAAGAGATGAAGGCCGCGATCAGAGCAACCTGGGCTCTCATAACAACTGAGCAGTGCCACAGACTGATCGACTCCATGCCATGCCGCATTGCTGCAGTAATTTAGGCAAAAGGAGCCACAACTATGTACTATATATATGTAGAGTGCTGTGCCATACTTTTCATGTTCATACTTTCCAGTTGGTCAACATTTCTAAAAATCCTTTTTTGTATTGGTCTGAAGTAATATTCTAATTTTCTGAGATACTGAATTTGGGGTTTTCATTAGTTGTCAGTTATAATCATCAAAATTAAAAGGAATGAACACTTGAAATATATCAGTCTGTGTGGAATGAATTTATACATTATAAGTAAAAGTTTCACTTTTTGAATGGAATTACTGAAATAAATCAACTTTTTGATGATATTCTAATTATATGACCAGCGCCTGTGTGTGTGTGTGTATGTATGTGTGTATGTATGTATGTATATATATATAAACACAAAATGATGGACCTCTGAAAAACATATTTTGTTAAATATGTTTGTTTGATGTATGAACACTAAGAGAGTATGAAAATAGTGTAAATGTGTATGATGAGATAGAAGTGCTGTGGCTATTGTGTTGAGTAAGTGTTTCAAAAGAGGTCTGAACAGACTCGGACCCCGTAGCTCACACCCACAACTTGGTTGAAGTTCATCCCCACCGTGAAGGGAAATAAGATGTCCTCTTTGCTATGGCGAACTGAGCAACCATGGAGTGTCCGACAACTCAGATGGTCCCTCCCCAAGAACAAGGTCTGCACACTCAATAACTCGAGTCCCAAGTCCATGCTCCATGAGGATGTTGGGTACGATGTTACCATTCACTGACGCAAGGGAGACCTCAACATGCAGGAAACCAGAATCTTTGGCATCCAAGTCTGGAAAAGCACCACCATGCTTGAAGGCACAGAAATGCATCATGCCAGAGCCAATTCCCTGATGGACTGATACCTTTACTTGTTGCTCAAGTAAGTTAATGGCTAACTGCTGCTAACTAGCTGTCATTAGCTCAGTTAGCCATGCAACTACTGGTCAAATTAGCTTTTTCTGCCTGTACAAGGAGCTCAGAGCACTGTATAAAGGTGTTTACACTTAACTCAAACACTAGAGGTTTTCAGGCCAGGGGCAGGGGGACCCAGGAGGAAATCATGGCCTAGTTAGCTTGGTTTGCTGTGCAGCTAGTGGTCCTATTAGCTAACACAGCCCTGGGGTGCACAGCGAAACCTGGCAAGAAAACCACCTCAGTACTATATTCCCAGTAGGGGTGTGCATCTTCACTGGTCTCATGATTCGATTATGATTATCCTGTCAACAATTCGATTCAATATCTCGATGCATCACAACGCGTCACCTCTAGGGGTGGGAATTTCTAGGCACCTCATTATGATTATGAGGGCTACAATGTGAATGAAATGAATAGGATAAAGATGTATTTTTCTCACTTGGTACTTTTAAAGCAAAGTATTTGTAACAATCCAAATAATTTGGTAGTAATGAAATATAGCTATTTAATGTTACTTCACATTAAAGTAGCAAACGTTACATAGCAGTATTACATTATTACATTTACTGATCTTTACTGATCTCTGCTGCTGCTTTTGTCATTTCTGGTGCTGCTGTTATTAGTAGAGATTCAGTTGCGGGTTACTTTACAATGGTAAAGCCACACCATGTTCACGCTGCCTAAATAAATCTGTTGGTGATGGTGAAATAATATAAGCAGTAGGCCTACCGTATGTAACAGATTTGGAACATTTCATGTAAGTGACTGGCACACAATGCTTAATAGTTTTTAAATAGCACACATACAGATTTACACATACAGTTCTAACAGTGGCTGTCCTTCTGAGTATGTTGTAGAGTCTGTATGCTCTCTGTCTGTTTGTCTGCTGATACTATCTTTCTCTACTTCAGAGTTAATAATATCCGTACATTTGTGTGTCACTGTTTTCTTCCTACCTCTACCACACTCCTCCCCGTCTCTGCTAGGCCTACAGTAGCATCCTTCCTCACAACACTGGTATTGGAAGAACAGGGGTCTCTGGCTGTACTGATTCCAGCAACATCATAGTTCATGAACACAGTATAGGATGTAAACATTGCAGAAAAATGTTTTCTCACACACTGCTCTCAACATTGGAATACACACAAAAACAGGTAAGTCTGGTAAATGGCAGAAGTAGAAAGGATTATGTTTTTCTGTTCTGACAAAAGTAACTTTACTTACAATCAGATTATGGTGCACTATCTCTGATAATGAGGTGTTTAATTTTGACCATTGGGACAGAAAACAGAATTTCCCCTTGGGGATCAATAAAGTATTTCTGATTCTGAATTTACAGTAAGTAACATAATCGAGTTGGTCAGCCCATCTCAGGACCAGGCCGGCTGCTGCCAACTGGGCCAAATGTTTTATATTTATTAATATTATTATTATTATTAGGCATATTATTATTATAACCACAGTAAATCTGTGCAAGTAAAACCTCATACTGTAAAAGTTTTATAAATTTTTATATATTTTCAGTGTTTCCCACAGAATGACACTATTTTTCTTTTTCTAGTAACTAATGTTATTTCTTATTAAACCTTTTTAATTCTACTCAGTTCTCCACATTTTTTGTGGTGATTACTCACTAGCCATCTTGAATCTGCTCTCTTTGCCTTCAGTTCTAATAAAGTTTGCACATACACCTCTGCTGCAAACACAGCGGCTCGGTTTCTCTCCCCCTGTATTTGTCGGCCCTGTTGATTTTCTCCATCAGCAGTGGGCTTTTTATAAAGTGGCTGGAATGACAGCATTCGCTCTTTCCACCCGCGATTCCATTTTCAGCCGCGGGTGCGTGGAGGAGGCTTGTTAATGGTGAAGCCTATTGAAACCAAAACCAACGTTGTGCCCAGTTAGGCTACATCTGCACCATTGTGTTCACTGTTTACCTGGTCCGTGTTTGTAAAATATGCACCGTGTCTGAGTCTTGTAATGTAATAGATAGCATTTCTCTCAGTGTTTCTCTGCAAAATGCTTAAATGGGTCGCCAAATATACTTGGGCGACCATTAATGTACCTGAGTGGCCCACCCAATTAAACACTGCTATTAATATGAATCTGACCGGCCCACCCCAAAACAAATAGTCCAGCCCCTCTGGTATTTGCCAGAATTGCCAGATGGCCAATCCGCCCCTGCCTCTCACATAGCTCTGCTTTGAAGAATGAGGAGAGGACGCTAGCGAAGTGCTACCATGCTGCACAGTGTGCAGGTGAAAATCAATAATGTTAGTTGCACATTGACTTTACTGATCATGTGAAAGTTTAGAAGTGGTAGTTTACAGTACTTTAGCTTAGCCGTTAGCAACTTTAGCTTAGCAGCTAGCGATGGCTTCTCCTTCTACCTTTCTCTCTCCTACTTTCTCCTGCTCGGTGTGTCAGATGTTCAGTTACTCCTCTGCCTCCTTTAGCGGTAATGGTACGTGTAATAAGTGTAGTTTATTTATAGACATGGAGGCGAGGCTCAGTGATTTAGAAGTCTGGCTCCGCACCTTGGTAGATCAGTCTTTAGCTACTGTAGCTAGCCAGTCCCCGGTAGTCGGTGCGGAACGGCCTGAGTTAGCCTCTGGTAGCCGTCCCCCGGCATCCCCTGTGCAGCCAGGGAGGGGGGGCTGGGTGACTGTCCGAAGAAGGAATAGTCGTAAGCATTCAAAGCCCACAGGTCATCACCAACCTGTTCACGTCTCTAAAAGATTTTCCCCACTCAGCGACACACCCGCTGAGAAACCAACTCTGATCATTGGCAGCTCCATTTTGAGAAAGGTGAAGTTAGCGAACATGTTACTATTTCATATATTAATTATTACAGATATATGCTAAAAGCTGTTAATTGAGACACAGGAGTAGCACATTACTGTGTAAAATGTGTCATCTCCTGTTGCCAGCAGGTAGCGCTATGACTTTGTGTGAATATTGGCAAATGGATGTGTTCAGGGTGGGACTCTTATTATATGTAAAATTTGGTGCACATGTGAGTATGATATACTGAAGTTATAACAACCTGTTTCATGGCGAATCGATTTTTGACAGCACGCCACAGGCAAACCACTGATATTAACTGTTCAATGATATCAACTTTTAATCTTCAATGGCTTTAGACGGCACAGCAAAAATTTGATCAGACTAATTCCCTAGGAGGAGTTTGTAAAAGTACAAAGTGTGTAAATCGCCAAAATTGAACATTAAGTTGAACATTAAGTCCAAAATGGCCGACTTCCTGTTGGGTTTAGGTAATGGCTCCAAGAGGCTTTTTTGTACATCTGGACATGATACATGTACCACAGAAATTTCGTACACGTAGGTGACACTTTGTCTGGGGGTTGCTCTGTGGGGGGAACTAGTGAGCCATTTTGCCACGCCCATGCATGAAATCCAGACAATATGACATTTTTCGCCCCACCTGAAATATGTGCAAAGTTTAGTGAGAAAAAAAGAAAGAAATCAATTCATTAGGGACCTTGCACATTTCATGCTCGGGCCTTAATTAAAGCTGCAAGCAGCATTGGGCGGGCCCTCACACATGTAGCGTGTCGAGGTGTGAGCCGGCTGTATTGCAGATTCTGGAGCTCTACCGGGGTGGCTGTAAATTTGCCATGCGCTTCGGACGCTGCACAAAGGTGTTTATCATCACTTCCTGTGTCCCCATTGTGGCACTGCATAGCACTTGGTGGTACGACTATAACTGAATATTGGCATGTAGATGTGTTAAAAGTTTGGTGCAGTTGCGAGCATGTATACTGAAGTTACAACAATTCAATTCAATTCAATTTTATTTATATAGCGCCAAATCACAACAACAGTTATCTCACAGCGCTTTTCATAAAAGAGCAGGTCTAGACCGTACTCTGTGATGTTATTTACAGAAGCCCAACAGTTCCCACCAAGAGCAAGCACTAGGTGACAGAGGCAGGGAAAACTTCCTTTTAAGAGGCAGAAACCTCGAGCAGAACCATGGCTCAGGGTGGGCGGCCATCTGCCTCGACCGGTTGGGGTGAGAGAGAGAGAGAGAGATGTAAGGAGAGAGAGAGAGAGATGTAAGGAGAGAGAGAGGGGAGGGAGGCAGCCTACACAATATACACACAGAGGTACAGACAGTGAAGGTAATGTTGCTATAGACTAAATGAAAAATGGTACAGATATTTATAATAGTGTTAATGGTAACCATCGTAATGTTAATGATTATAATAACAATAATAACAATAAGACTAGCAACAATAGTCGTTGCAGCAGAGGGTGTCGAGCAGGAACACGGGGGCAGCAGGTGACCCGCAGCCACAGCTCCAGACTCCACAGCTCCAGAGCCAGAAAACCTGAAGGAAGTGATAGGAGGAGAGAGGAGAGGGACGAGAAAGCACAAGACTACCAGAAAGGGGAGAAGTTGTGTTAGTAACATGCAATAATGGGATAAGGTTGCAAACAGAGGGAGAGAAAGTAGAGGAGAGAGGAGCTCAGTGCATCATGGGAAATCCCCCGGCAGTCTAGGCCTATAGCAGCATAACTAAGGGATGGTTCAGGACTACCTGAGCCAGCCCTAACTATAAGCTTTATCAAAGAGGAAAGTCTTAAGCCTACTCTTAAATGTGGAGATGGTGTCTGCCTCCTGAACCCAAACTGGAACCTGGTTCCACAGGAGAGGAGCTTGATAGCTGAACGCTCTGGCTCCTAGTCTACTTTTGGAGACTCTAGGAACCACAAGTAACCCTGCATTCTGGGAGCGCAGTGCTCTGGTGGGGTAGTAAGGTACTATGAGCTCTTTATGATAAGATGGTGCCTGACCATTAAGAGCTTTGTAGGTAAGAAGAATGATTTTAAATTCTATTCTGGATTTTACTGGAAGCCAATGCAAAGAAGCTAAAACAGGAGAAATGTGATCTCTTTTCCTGGTTCCTGTCAGAACACGTGCTGCAGCATTCTGGATCAGCTGAAGAGTCTTAATGGACTTTTTCGAGCAGCCTGATAATAAGGAATTGCAGTAATCCAGCCTAGAAGTAACAAATGCATGGACTAGTTTTTCTGCATCATTTTTAGACAGGATGTTCCTGATTTTCGCAATATTACGTAGGTGAAAAAAGGCGGTCCTTGAAATTTGCTTAATGTGAGACTTAAACGACATGTCCTGATCAAAGATAACTCCAAGATTCCTCACAGTGGTGCTGGAGGCCAAGGTGATGCCATCCAGGGAAACTATATCTTTAGATAATGCGTCACGGAGGTGCTTAGGCCCCAGAGCAATAACTTCAGTTTTATCTGAGTTTAACATGAGAAAATTACAGGTCATCCAGGTTTTAACATCCTGAAGGCACATTTGAAGTTTAGCTAACTGATGAGTTTCATCTGGCTTGATCGATAGATATAACTGAGTATCATCTGCATAACAATGAAAGCTTATGGAATGTTTCCTGATAATATTGCCTAAAGGAAGCATATATAAAGTGAAGAGGATTGGTCCAAGGACAGATCCTTGAGGAACTCCATGAGTAACTTTGGCGTGCATGGAGGACTCATCGTTAACATGTACAAACTGAAATCGATCTGATAAATAGGACTTAAACCAGCTTAGAGCGGTTCCTTTAATGCCAATGAAATATTCCAGTCTCTGCAATAGGATCTGATGGTCAATGGTATCAAATGCAGCACTAAGATCTAATAAAACCAGTACAGAGACAAGTCCTTTGTCTGATGCAATAAGGAACGTCGTTAGTAATTTTCACCAGTGCTGTCTCTGTGCTATGATGAGCTCTAAATCCTGACTGAAAATCCTCAAATAAACTATTGCTCTGTAGAAAGTCACACAGCTGTTTAGCAACTGCTTTCTCCAGAACCTTAGAGAGAAATGGAAGGTTAGATATAGGTCTATAGTTGGCTAAAACATCCGGATCAAGTTTGGGCTTTTTCAGAAGAGGTTACAGCTACTTTAAAGTACTGTGGTACATAGCCTGTTGATAAAGATAGATTGATTATATCTAGTATAGAGGTGCTGACTAAGGGTAGAACATCTTTAAGCAGCCTAGTCGGGATGGGGTCTAAGAGGCAGGTTGATGGTTTAGATGAAGAAATTATTGAAGTTAGTTGGTAAAGATTGAGGGAAGCAAAACAGTCTAAACATGTATCTGGTTCTACAGCTGTTTCTAAGGTTCCTGAGTTAAGAGATAAGTCGGTGCCAATTGAGGGCAGGTCTTGGTGAATTTTTTCTCTAATAGCTAGAATTTTATTATTAAAGAAGCTCATGAAATCGTAACTACTGAGAGCTATGGGAATACTTGGCTCAATAGAGCTGTGACTCTCTGTCAGCCTGGCTACAGTGCTGAAAAGAAACTTTGGGTTGTTCCTATTTTCCTCTATTAATGACGAGTAGTACGCTGCTCTGGCATTACGGAGGGCCTTCCTATAAGTTTTAAGACTATCTTGCCAAATTAAACGAGAATTTTCCACTTCGGTAGAACGCCAATTCCTCTCAAGTTTCCGTGATATTTGCTTTAATTTGCGAGTTTCAGTATTATACCATGGAGCTAATCATCTTTGTTTTAGTATTTTCTTTTTTAGAGGGGCTACAGAGTCGAGTGTCATTCGCAGCGAGCCTGCAGCACTATCAACAAGATGATCGATTTGGGAGGGACTGAAATTAGCATAGGAGTCCTCCGTTACTTTGTGACTAGATAATGTATTTAGAGCTGATGGAATCGCATTCTTAAATTTAGCTATGGCACTATCAGACAGACATCTTGTATAGAAATTTTTGCCCAATGGCGAGTAGTTCAGCAATACAAACTCAAAAGTTATCAAACAGTGGTCGGATAAAGAGGGATTCTGTGGGAACACCACTAAATGTTCAATTTCAATACCATACACCAAAACAAGGTCGAGGGTGTGGTTAAAACAGTGAGTCGGTTCATGAACACTCTGAGAGAAGCCGATGGAATCTAACAGAGAGATAAACGCAGTACTAAAGCTGTCATTCTCAACATCCACATGAATATTAAAATCTCCTACAATAATAACTTTGTCCGTTTTAAGGACTAAAGTTGACAAAAACTCTGCAAATTCAGATAAGAATTCAGAGTACGGGCCAGGTGCTCGGTACACTATAACAAAAAGAATTGGTTGCAGTGATTTCCAACTTGGGTGCGAAAGACTAAGAACAAGACTTTCAAATGAGTTATAGTTTAGTTTAGGTTTAGAGCTGATTAGTAGGCTAGAGTCGAAGATAGCTGCAACAACAACTTCCTCTTTCATGGGGAATCATCAATTTTGGACCCCACGCCATGGGCACGTTTCACGAAAACCCACCGTTTGTACAACTTTTAATCGTCAGTGTGATTAGACTAGACAGCGAAAATCTGTAGTCGGTCAGACTAATTCTATAGCAGGAGCTTGTAAACGTAAATTTTGTATATATATATAGGTGAAACGTGCTGCGGGGGCTGCTACGTTGAAGGTCACTTCCTGTTGCCAGTAAGGCAAGGCAAGACAAGTTTATTTGTATAGCACATTTCAACAACAAGGTAATTCAAAGTTCTTTACATAAAACTAAAAGCAACAGGGAAATATAAAAAAGTTAAAAAGCAACATAGGGAAATTGAAAAAATACACATTAAAATATAGTAAAAGTTACAGTGCAGTGTTCAATCAGGGTTAAAAGAGTTAAATGGAAAATAAAAACAGGCTGAGGGGTTGAGCAAATAATTGAGTTACAATTATTTTGAAAAGAGAATAAACAGAGAAGTACACTTAATCTACTCTCTCTAGCTAGTCTGTACTCGGGTCCATAGCAATCTTTGGGTCCACTGAAACTCCAAAAACCCTCGGACACTACAGAGAAACCAGGACATGTCTGTCCGCAGGCCACTTTGATCCAGTTATACTCTGGACCCACTTGCGCGTTTACAGGTGGACAGAGGTTCCTGCAAATCACTCGGGCATGGGATTTAAGACCACTTCCTTCACTCTGTTCAATCTCACTCTCATTATCTTTTCACTCAATTACCTAGTCATTTCTCACAGTGTAAATATTTAATTAAAAGCAATGGTAAAAAGCTAAAAACAAAGACAAAGAAAACAGGACAGTAAAAGTTACAGTGCAGTTTAAGTTATCAAACTACTCGTTAAAGGCAGTGGTAAAAAGAAAAATCTTAAATATTTAATTAAAAGCTATGGTAAAAAGAAAAGTCTTCAGTCTTAATTTAAAAGAACTGACAGTTTCAGCAGACCTGCAGTTATCTGGGAGTTTGTTCCAGATATACGGTCATAATAACTGAACACTGCTTCTCCTTGTTTAGTTTTGACACTGGGGACAGAAAGCAGACCTGATCCCAGACGATCTGAGAGGTCTGGATGGTTCGTAACGAAGCAGAAGATCAGAAATGTATTTTGGCCCTAAACCATTTAGTGCTTTATAAACTAACAGCAGGATTTTGAAATCAATTCTTTGCCATACAGGAAGCCAGTGTAAAGACCTCCACGAGGTCCAAGAGATCCACTTTTTTGGTCTTAGTGAGGACTCGAGCAGCAGCATTCTGAATCAGCTACAGCTGTCTGATGGATTTCTTAGGGAGCCCTGTAAGGACACAGTTACAGTAGTCGAGTCAACTGAAGATAAATGCATGGATAAGTTTTTCCAGGTCTTGTTGAGTCCTTTAATCCTTGATATATTCTTCAGGTGATAGTAGGCAGGCTTTGTAATTGTCTTAATGTGGCTCCTCAAATTCAGGTCTGAGTCCATGACTACACCAAGATTTTTGGCTTGGTTTGTGGTTCTTAACATTACAGATTGAAGTCGAGCACTGACTTTCAATCGGTCCTCCCTGGCTCCAAAAACAATAACTTCAGTTTTATCTTTGTTTAACTGAAGAAAATTCTGGCACATCCAATCGTTGACCTGCTCAATACAGTTACTCAGCACTTGTATGGAGTCATAGTCCCCTGGTGAAGTGGTTATGTAAATCTGTGTGTGATCTGCATAATTATGGTAACATATTTTGTTGTTTTTCATAATCTGAGCCAGTGGAAGCATGTAAATGTTAAACAAAAGGAGCCCCAGAATGGAGCCTTGGGGAACTCCACGTCATTTTTGTCAGCTCAGATGTGTGATTACCTATAGACACAAAGTAGTCCCTGTCCTTTAAGTAGGATTCAAACCAGTTTAGTACTGTGCCAGAAAGTCCAACCCAGTTTTCAAGTTTGTCTAGTAATATGTTGTGGTCCACCGTGTCGAATGCAGCACTGAGATCCAATAATACTAAGAGTGAAATTCTGCCACTGTCAGTGTTTAAATGGATGTCATTGAAGACCTTAACAAGAGCCGTCTAAGTGCTGTGGTGTGGTCGAAAACCTGACTGGATCAAAACATCAAAACAGTTATTTAGTGCCAAGAAAGCACTAAGCTGTTGAAAAACAGCTTTTTCAATGATTTTACTTAAAAATGGGAGATTTGATATGGGCCTATAATTGCTCATTAATGACCTGTCTAGATTGCTCTTTTTTAAGAGTGGCTTAATGACTGCAATTTTCAGGGCCTGTGGGAAAAAACCTGAGAGGAGAGACATTTGACAATTTGTAGTAAATCTGAGGCCATGCAGTTAGAAACATTTTTGAAAAAACCTGTTGGCAGAATATCAAGGCAGCATGAGGAGGATTTCAGATGTTGTATTATGTCCTCCAGGTTTTTATTGTTAATAGAATCAAATTGTCTCATGCTATATGAATTGTTTTTAAGTGGACACAGGGACAAGACATATCCTGTTACTGACATGGAGGCACTGATTGCTTGTCTAATTGTTTGAATTTTGTTTGTGAAGAAGGAGGCATATTCATTGCAGGCCCTGGTGGATAGAAGGTCAGAGGCTACAGACACAGGAGGGTTGGTTAGCCTGTCGACAGTAGCAAAAAGGACACGTGCATTATTAGTGTTTTTGGTGATGATGTCAGAGAAGAAGGACTGCCTTGCATTTCTCAATTCTAAGTTATAAATAACTATAAAGTCTCTCTTTATAGACATCATAATGAACCTGGAGATTTGTTTTCCGCCACCTGCGTTCAGCTTTTCGACACTCTCTTTTTTGAGTTTAACCAGCGTGGCATTTCTCCATGGAGATCTTCTCTTACCAGAGACCACCTTCACCCTGGTTGGTGCAATGGCATCAATAACATTTGTAATTTTAGAACTGAAATTATCTACAGGCTCACTGACTGAGAACCGTGAGAGGGCGGGTGTCGAGGAGAAAGCCTCAATAAATTTTTCACTAGTGTTTTCAGTGACGCCGTTTTGTGATTACCTCTGTTTGTACATTTGTGTGCAAGCAGATAGCAGTCTCAAAGAAAACACAGGAATGATCAGAGAGAGCAACATCAGTCACCACAACCTTGGAAATGTCCAAACCCTTGGAGATGACCAAGTGCAACGTGTGCACCTTATTGTGTGTGGACTCCGTCACATGTTGGGTCAATCCATAATTATTGAGAACACAACACATTTCTTTAGTCCCTCTGTCCTGGGGGTTGTCAACATGGATGTTAAAATCACCAACAATAACGATCAGTCAAATTCAATACATATTATAGACAGCAGTTCACCAAATTCATCAAAAAAGTTTGCACAGTATTTGGGGGCCTGTAGATATTTACAAAAATAGCTCAAGAAGTGGAATTCAGCTGAAGAGCCACATATTCAAAATCAAGTTTCAGTTAAAAACATGAAATTAAGATTGTGAGTGATTATAAAATCACCAATTAAAAATGTTTTTCTTGCCAAAGACCTAACGTTTAACAAAGCTAATTTTAGTGTGTTAAAAACATTATCTGGCCCACTTTTTTCGACAGGCTGCGGCTGACGAGGAATTAATGCTAAATTTGCAGGATACAGTGGGTACGGAAAGTATTCAGACCCCTTTAAATTTTTCACTCTGTTTCATTGCAGCCATTTTCCAAAAATCAAAAAAGTTCATTTTATTTCTCAGTAATGTACACTCAGCACCCCATCTTGACAGAAAAAAACAGAAATGTAGAAATTTTTGCAAATTTATTAAAAAAGAAAAACTGAAATATCACATGGTCATAAGTATTCAGACCCTTTGCCGTGACACTCATATTTAACTCAGGTGCTGTCTATTTCTTCTGATCATCCTTGAGATGGTTCTACACCTTCATTTGAGTCCAGCTGTGTTTGATTATACTGATTGGACTTGATTAGGAAAGCCACACACCTGTCTATATAAGACCTTACAGCTCACAGTGCATGTCAGAGCAAATGAGAATCATGAGGTCAAAGGAACTGCCTGAAGAGCTCAGAGACAGAATTGTGGCAAGGCACAGATCTGGCCAAGGTTACAAAAAAATTTCTGCTGCACTTAAGGTTCCTAAGAGCACAGTGGCCTCCATAATCCTCAAATGGAAGACGTTTGGGACGACCAGAACCCTTCCTAGAGCTGGCCATCCGGCCAAACTGAGCTATCGGGGGAGAAGAGCCTTTGTGAGAGAGGTAAAGAAGAACCCAAAGGTCACTGTGGCTGAGCTCCAGAGATGCAGTCGGGAGATGGGAGAAAGTTGTAGTAAGTCAACCATCACTGCAGCAATCCACCAGTCGGGGCTTTATGGCAGAGTGGCCCGACGGAAGCCTCTCCTCAGTGCAAGACGCATGAAAGCCTGCATGGAGTTTGCTAAAAAACACCTGAAGGACTCCAAGATGGTGATAAATAAGATCCTCTGGTCTGATGAGACCAAGATAGAACTTTTTGGCCTTAATTCTAAGCGGTATGTGTGGAGAAAACCAGGCACTGCTCATCACCTGTCCAATACAGTCTCAACAGTGAAGCATGGTGGTGGCAGCATCATGCTGTGGGGGTGTTTTTCAGCTGCAGGGACAGGACGACTGGTTGCAATCGAGGGAAAGATGAATGCGGCCAAGTACAGGGATATCCTGGACGAAAACCTTTTCCAGAGTGCTCTGGACCTCAGACTGGGCCGAAGGTTTACCTTCCAACAAGACAATGACCCTAAGCACACCGCTAAAATAACGAAGGAGTGGCTTCACAACAACTCCGTGGCTGTTCTTGAATGGCCCAGCCAGAGCCCTGACTTAAACCCAATTGAGCATCTCTGGAGAGACCTGAAAATGGCTGTCCACCAACGTTTACCATCCAACCTGACAGAACTGGAGAGGATCTGCAAGGAGGAATGGCAGAGGATACCCAAATCCAGATGTGAAAAACTTGTTGCATCTTTCCCAAAACGACTCATGGCTGTATTAGATCAAAAGGGTGCTTCTACTAAATACTGAGCAAAGGGTCTGAATACTTATGACCATGTGATATTTCAGTTTTTCTTTTTTAATAAATTTGCAAAAATTTCTACATTTCTGTTTCAAGATGTCAAGATGGGGTGCTGAGTGTACATTACTGAGAAATAAAATGAACTTTTTTGATTTTTGGAAAATGGCTGCAATGAAACAAAGAGTGAAAAATTTAAAGGGGTCTGAATATTTTCCGTACCCACTGTATGTTGAGTGCTTCCTGTTTCTTAACACATTCACCATGCTTTTTCTGTTACCTATCAAGACAGGAATTGAGAAGGCTACCAGCACACTTGTCCTGGAAAGAGTCATGAGTGCCATTTTCCTTGTAGCCTGGCACTGTGTTTGTGACACATGTCAAACCTGGAGGACTTAGAGCCAGTGGTGGAGTTGGAAGGTGAGGGGGGTTTAGGGTAGAGAAAATGGGAGTAGATCGAGGGAAGGTGCAGAGAGTAAATTTGGTCCCAGCACTAACCAGGTCTTTCATGTGGTCAGTGAACTACAACAGGGGAGAGGAGGGAGAAAGGGTGTCTGGAGATAAGGGTGACTTGGATGGGGTGGGGTGGAGACTCTTCCTCTTAGCTCTGATGTCTGCCATCATCGGAGCTCTTTTCCGGCGGGGGCTGAGGTGGCTCTCCTTCAAGGTTTCTAGCGTATTGTGTTATGTCTTCTTGTTTTGATTCCTCTTGTCCTTGGCAGAGGAAAAGTTGAGTGACGCAGAAAGTAAAACAGGTTGGAGCTGAACAGTTTTACTCCTGACTTGAAGTCCATCTGCCTTAAAAAGAAGTCTGCGGTCCCACAGAAATTTTCGATGAATTGCACTGAATGGACAGTACAGAGCCACGTGTTCTATGCCATCAATCTGCTGAATCTCTCAGCTCCTCTTCGGATTGGCGGTATAGGGCCACTGATAAACACCTCAGCATTCAAAGAGCTGACTGTGTTCAACAGATTATTAAAGTCCTCTTTCAACACTTCAGACTGTTGCTTCACAACATCATTGGCCCCGATGTGCAGTATGATGTTTTTCACAGGAGGATGTTCAGCCACGATATGCAGGATTCTTTCTGCCAAGTCAGACACCGTATCCTTCGGAAAGCAGAGTATTTTGGTGTTCTTACTGCACATGCTTCTTACATCGTTTACAGCAGAGTCACCCACAATCAGAGTTTGAGGCCCAGTCGTTAGCTTTCCCTGCAGCCTTTTACTTTCTGATTTACTCTCAGTCCTTACCTTTCTGTGTGAGGACGGGATGTTATCCAGGTCATCAGACGGAGATCCAGGGTCCTGCAATAGTGGTGAAAATCTGTTGCACACTCGGTTGTTGTGGAGGTTTATTGCTAACTCTCCCTTTCGCAGCTGTCCATGGCTGTGTCAAGTGGTGTCATTCCTACATAATCCATTCACTTCCACTTTCACTTCTAACCTGTGGATCTTGGTTTCCAGCACAGTAATTTTCTGTATAGGTTTGTAGAAGTCGTCCGTGGAGAAGGGGGGGCATCTTGTTGCTAATTAGCATTAGCTATAGCTCCAGTCACAGCAGTACAGGCTAGTGCTATTGATAGGCCACACTCGCGTAGCACTAAGATCATAAAAGTTTTTAAAGTATGGCAAGAGCCTACTTTATCTGACAGTCCCAGTGATTTAAAAGTATCCAAGAGCTGCCAAGCCAAGTTTTACAACATGGCTTCATCAATGTGTTTGGGGTTTTCTGGGACAGTTTTGAAGTTGATATGCCCAACCTGCCAGGAGTAGTACATTACAGCATAAAACGTGTCATTTAATTTTGCCAGCAGGTGGCGCTATGACTTTGAGTGGATATTAGCATGTGGGTGTGTTCAGGGCGGGACTCTTGTGATGTGAGCATGTACACTGAACTTACAACAACTTCCTGTTTCATGGCGAATCATCAATTTTTGACGCCATGCCACGGTCACGCTCGTGGACAAAAACTCATGTTGCACAAAGTTTCATGTTTCTAGCTCATTCCAGCTCACAGGAATTTGAGCCAGCGCGGCAGACAACAGATAAATACAACCGCAAGCGCCGATTCGCAGGTTCAAACCTTGTTTTGCAATATCGCCATCAAAATAATTTCACACATATGGTTCAACATTGTTATAAAACATATCCTGCAAGCTTTGTAACAACTGGACAACCATTTTCTGATCTATAGCTCAATTTGTATCATTCCACATCCAGTTACAATGCATTTAAAGTGCCCCCTAGTGGTCGATTTGAATTAAACTTTCAAGGCATATTTTGGGCACTCACGTGAACATATCCTGTGAGTTTTGTGATTATTGGAACAACAGTTGCGGATTTTTGTCTATATATGTCCTGATCCACGCCACTTTACATGTTTATTGGTCAATATCTTGAAAACGAAAGGAGCTATCAACAAGCCTTATACAACTTTATATATGCTAAGTCCAGTGATGATCCAGAGAAAATCTGGTGGCAATCAGAGCTACGGTGTAGGAGGAGATTTATTTTTTTAGGTTTTTTGTAGGCAGTTCTTAATGAACCCTGGGGTAATTTGTAGACCAGATTGAGCTGGACTTCATGAAATTTCATGTCAATCGGACTTATGCTGAAGTAGATGGCCTTTCAAAACCTGTAATCTTTGTGCATCAATTACACCACCACCATGTGGCCAATTGGTGTATTATTTATGTGGAAGCACAAGAACATCTGTTTGAGTTACTGTGCCAAGTTTCATGTTTCTAGCTCATTCCAGCTCACGGGCAAATGGAGAAAAGCAGATTGCCCAATAATAAAAAAATAAAAACACAAAAACAATCGCTACTAGAATGGGTATTTACTAAAGTAAGTATGTGTGACAGCTGTCAGCCACTGCTGCTGCAAAGTACAGTTCCATCAGCAATTTAAAATTCTTTAGCGCTACCTACAGGTAAAAGAATCACAATGCCACAGACTAATTCAGTTAAATATTAAAGCAGAAATCAGCGTTGGACGGGCCCTTGCACGTGAAGCGTGACAGGTAGTGTTGCTCTGAAGTGTCACGCACTTTGGACGCTGCACAAAATACTTAAGTCACTTCATGTGTCCTCTATGTGGTGCAAAGGAGCACCCAGTAATGATACGTTATGTCCCAGTACATCATTTTGAGATAATTTATTTTAATTGCATAATGGCTGTCACACAAGGCTTACTTCCTGCTGCCAGTAGGTGGCGCTATGACTATAACTGAATTTTGGCATGTAGATGTGTTGGGGGCGGGACCATTATCAATCACATAAAGTTTGGTACAGATGTGAGTATGTACACTTTAGTTGTAACAACTTCCTGTTTCGTGGCAAATCATTGAAATTCCATGCCATGGACTGCCCCGGTCAACTGAAACTCACCATTTGTACAACATGTGATCACTGATGGGATAAGACTGCACAACGAAAGTCACGCGGACAAATTTTCTAGGACGAGTTTGTTAAAGTGTGGAGTGTGTATCACCAAACATGACAATTAAACCCAAAGTGGCCAACTTCGTGTTGGTTTTTGACCCTCCTGGGGTGTTTTGGAAGTTTTCAAGAACATTATTTGCAGATCTATTTCTTCAGTTTAGTATTACAGTCAACATGCCATGGCCTCGAACCATCAACCTTTATGTTGCAATGGCAAGCACTTAACCAATGTACTACCGAGACACACTTGTTCATTGCTGATTTTAACTTTCTCTATTTGCTCTGGTTTTCATGGACATGAAATGCTTCTGAAGCACCAACAGAGGGCACTCAATGACCAAACACTGGTGTGCCAGGAATGTGACACTTCAGAGCAACACTACTTGTGACGCTTGTGATCCTTTGTTGATACAAAAAGTGTAAAAGCTATCATTTTGGACTTTTTAGTTAGTGCTTGAGTAGCTGAGCATAAAAATATGCATCTTGTGTCCAAACTCCAAACAGGGAGGAAAATACAGCAAGTTAGAGAATTGGTTACAGGGGTAGACCTCAGTCTGCAGCTACAACAGGGAGTGAATGAGAGACGACTGAGACTTTCCAATCAATTAAGGATCAGAGATAAAAAACTAAACGTGCACTGAGCAGGATTTTGACATTTTGAGTGAGAATAGGGAAGTGGCTAAATTTTGCAACTAGTATTGTCCCTGACTTAAATACATCTCAGTAAGTTTGGTGTGCATACCACTTCTTTGCTGTGGCCTGCGAGCCAGTTGTACCACAGTTAAAATCAGCGTAGTTTTCGTTTTAGTTTTCGAATACTTCCAAAATGTGGCAATGTCAATGTAATATAGTGGATGGTGGCTGCCGGTCCGGTCCCATTAGAAATAATGGTAAAATGACCCTACTTCTCACCTGATTTATTACCTCTGTAAACACTTTCTAATGAGTTTATGGTCTCAATCGCTAGTTTCAAGTGTTCTTCAATACAACATGATGTTCATTTAGTAAATTCTGGTCCCATTTAGAGGAAAATAGACTATAAAGCAGAGTATGCTTCAGGGTGGGATTATCTATGATTGACAAGTCGTTACCATGGCGACCAGGCTAGAGTGACTCCTACCCACGGCACTGTATAAATTTAACCAGCCCCGTTGAAAAAGCTGATTAGGAGTTGGCTGTTTAGTTTCTCTGGTGAGAACATTTAGTTTTAAGACTCATGTTCGTTAGAGTTAAGTTATCAGCCCTGTTAAAATGACAGTTAACGAGAATTACAGATGCACCTAACTAGCTAGCTAGCTCCACACACGGCCGTTAGCTCCACCGTCTCTTCCAAATATGGTCACGTCCAGTGCCGCTGGTTGTAAAAACTCAACATGGCGGTCAAACTCAAGGCTTCAGAACGGCAGTCCACAAACCAACGAGTGAAGTCTCAATGACTACTAAAAAGCCTCTTGGAGCGATGCCCTACAGGAAGTCAACCATTTTGAATTTTATGGTAATTTTTGGATGATTTACAAACTCCTACTAGGGAATTAGTCTGACCAACTTCAGATTTTCACTGTCTAATCTAATCCCACTGATTATTAAAAGTTGTACAAATGGCGAGTTTTCGTGGAACTGCGTGCCCGTGGCGTGCCCGTGGCGTGGCATCCAAAATCCATGATTTAACACCTTTGTGTGAAATGCATGGCAAATTTACAGCTGCACCGGCGGAGCTCCAGAATCTGCAAAGCAGCTGCCTCACACCTCGATGCGCTACATGTGCAAGGGGCCGCCCATCGCTGCTTGCTTTAATTTGAAAGTCGTCCAGTACTCAGCAAGTACGTTGCTGTTAGCAGCAATCAAACAGGACTGCTGTAATCCTTGCTGCTAATTGCGCCTCCCTCTGAGTATGTGCACCAAAGTGCTTGTTTTTGCCTCTGACAGGCTCAGATTGTTACTAGTGTCTGACAATAGTATGGAAAGTGTCCGTCCAAAGTTAGACCTTTTGTTTATAAGAATAAGATCAGTTTTTATTATATTGCTCATCAAGTCACCAGAATCCCTTAATTAAAACCTGTCTCCCATTGCTTGTTTCTGTTATTGTGTGACTTTGGTTCACGTGGTTTACGTTTTAAAGGGTAAAAAACACCAAAGTCACACAATAACACAAACTAACTGATCAAGGCAGCATTAGACAAGAGAGGTAATATTACAGTTTCTGTCAGGGGAGTCTGGTGGCTCTGATGAGAACCATATAGTGACCGTTTCTGATTGAACAAAAAAAATTTCTCTTTTACTCTTTGAAAAAACATCTTTCTCAGTAGGGGTCCTTTCCATAATGTTGTGACACGTAAAACAAAAAACAAACACTTTAGCGGACATGCAGTGTTAATGACATTTCACCCGTCAGTGCTCTCGTGCTGCCCCTAACCACTGACAGTTAATGTAAAATAAAAAAAATTATAATAATTGATAAATAAATAAACATTCCCATCTGTTTCTTATTATTAATTAGGCTGAATCGCCACAAATATTACATACTCCACAATGGAGTGACTCCTGCGAGCTAGTTCCTGCAATCAGCTTGATCGGCACTTTTTGCATACACACTTGACATGCTTCACTCACCTGAGAATCTATCAAACACATCTGCCCAATTTGGCCATCTATTACCATCTCTCTATGCACACTAAACACCAACAGTTGCTGTGCTGTATTTACATGTAAATAACCCTTTTTATGTGAAATGACTGCAATGTAAACAATATAGACTCTGAGCGGCAGATAAATGGCGTTAACATGTGTTTACACTGATAACTTTATATGTTGTGTTTTCATCTTGTTCTACTGCCCCCAAGTGGCCAAAAAATCAATGAATGTGCCATTAATATTTGAGTAAAATATAAGAGAAAATGAAATGATTTAGCTGAGTGAGAGGGTGGACAAGAAGGAAAGAGAGATTTTGAGTAAAGAAAAAAAACATGAAACACCAAAGTGAACAGGTAGTCTCCTGTTCTCATATGTGCATAAGCTGTTTCAAACCTCTGATGTGCCCTTGGAGAAAATAATACAAGAAAATACAAAACAAAAGAGAGAGGGTGTGAGTGAGAGAGTGGAACAGTGAAGGGACACATTTCCCAGCAGTAGGTGAATGAACCATTGCTCACTCTTCAGACTAATGAGAGAGAATGAAGGCAGCTACAATGCCTCCTACTCTGACACTGTCATCTGCCACCTCTACTGGAACCAGTCAGACCACTACAGGACAACAGGGGGGTAAGAGGGGCCGTCAATCACACAAATGACCTACACATAAATGATTCACTCTGTCAGACTAACCGGCAACTGTTTGATTTGAAGTCATCATCCTCATTTTTATGATGATGATCGATGATAAAATTAAAACACGATATGGAAACTCTCACCAACACTGTGTCCCACATGACACCCTTATCCAGTCATCTGG
Source organism: Micropterus salmoides (assembly GCF_014851395.1). Lineage (NCBI taxonomy): Eukaryota > Metazoa > Chordata > Actinopteri > Centrarchiformes > Centrarchidae > Micropterus > Micropterus salmoides. The sequence continues at coordinate 3,373,037 of NW_024042261.1, read as the reverse complement.
ATATCATTCCAACTAAATTGTTCAGAGAATAATGGAGGAAACAGGCCGTAGTCTGCTCCAAATGTTAAAGCTCCCTTTGCTCTGAATGTGTCCCAGATTATTTTAAAATAGCCTGTGTTCAGCCACTGCTAAAAAGAACTGGCCTTGATCCATTAGTTTTACTAACTTTAGATCAATCTAAAAATTGCCCTACATTTTTGGGATTATTTTCTTATCGTTATTCATCGGTCTTACAATTTGAGACTAGTCGGGATGAAAGAAACAACTTCAATTTAAATAGTTTGTTATTCTTATACATTTGTTATTCTATACATTTGGATTTTTTTTCAGACCTATTTAGATCAGCCTTAAATGTAAATCAAATCAAATTGAGAGATTTACAGTTAAATATAATTTATTATAAAAGACAGTCAACCAATCATTTCGTCCCACGTCTCACATATCGTGTGACCGCTGTGACGGCCCCTGTGTGATCCAGTGATCCAACCTCACTGTCGTTAACCATCTTTGTTCTGTTGAGGTGATTGCTGATCGGAGGCACCTGGGACCTGTGAGCCAAATAAAGCACCACTTGGTCAAACTACTTTCTCTTCTCTCTTCTCTGCAATCCAGACGTACTGTGTGTGGCCTGATCACCCCGACTGCTACGTCTTGCCTTGGGTTTAATTATGTTACGGAGACAAACCTTGCACATTTAAATAGTTATGTTTAGTCCACTCTTTTGGTAAATAAATCATTTTTTGATCCTTTATGGTGCCTTGTTCCCTCTTTTGTCATGGCCCTTGAGCCAGGCTGTGACACTGCATTAGCAAGTCTTTCAGTCGTCTCCCCAATGACTCCTGACTGTTAAACTTGACTCACTTCTGTATTGAAAAACGCTGACATGGCAAACCTCAGGAATACTTTCATTTGTCAACCCTACACCTGGCATTCTGTTGGTTGAGAGATTTTGACAGTGTTATTGCACAGAAAATCACATAGCAGAGCAGAAATCTGAGAGTAGATGCGCACAGAAGCAGCCTGAGTTTAAGGAGAATGACTGAAGCTGAAAGTCCATGTAAGCAACAGCATGTCTGAGTGAAAGCACACGGGTTGAGCAGAAGCAGAGCAAATGTACACACAAGCAGGGAGAGCAATGCAATTTTGGCTATTAAGGGTGCTCAATGTCTTATTTTACATAGAACTACCAGTTTTCTCCAAATAAGTTAATGTACAGCCTATTATGATATAAATATCAACAAATTATGCTGTAAATAAAAATGTGAAAAGAAAGAAGCTTTTAATAAATCTGTGTAGGAATAAATTCAAAATTATAACCCTTAAGGAAGGGGTGTAGTGTGCATGTATGAGCGTAGCGTGTGTGTGAGTGAATGTGTGTCTGTGTCATAAACTGAATGATAAGAGGGAGAGAGACAGCACCAGCTGTGTCAGTGCTGAGTTGTTGTGCACCTCGGGGAACGTTTTAATCATTTATCACCATTGATAAAACAACACAAAGAACATTATGTTTTTAAACAGTACTTGGAATAGACCTGTGAGGAACCGCAACGTGCATGCAATTGTTGGCGGCCATACAGGCAAAACTCAGCACAAGATCGGTGAATGACTCTGCAGCTCCTCAAGATTAAAATAGATCTAACAGTGTGTAACCCTTCCCCCTGGCCGCTGCAAAAACACACAGATGATTCCACAATTCTGATTTGACTACATAAATCCTTAGTCAGCCCTACTATTCATGCTTTTCTCCCCTCCCACCTGGACTATTGTAACGCCTGATATACCTGCTTCAGTGCCCAAGATATAGCTCAGCTTCACACTGTGTAGAACTACATCCAGGCTTCTGACAAGGACCTCTTTTCTTTTTGGTTAGCAATTTCTTTTAGAATCCATTTTAAAAACTTACTCATGACTTACAAGGCTTTACATGGTCAGGTGCTAAAGTACATCAGTGAACTCTTTAACTTTAACTCCTTACTGCCCAACAAGTCTTCTCAGATCTGCTGGGTTAGGCCTGCTAGCTGTTCCAGAGTCCAGGTTAAGGTCAAAGGAGGATTGTGCGTTTGCTGTACTGTCACTTCCAGTTAGGCTTCCAGTTAGTATTCGATCTGCTGACACTGTTTATGCTTTAAAATCTTGTCTTAAGACACATTTTTACAGACTTGCCTTTTGGCCTGACAAATTCATTTAGATAATACAGCTCCACCTGACCACCTGATTTTTAGTTTATAAGTTTAGTTTAGTTAGTTTATGTGAATATGAAGTTGTATTCTTTTCATGTCATCTATTGAAAGCACTGCGCATAGCTTAAAAAAGTGCTATTAAAAAAAAAATTAAATTATTCAGTAAATGTCATGTCAAACTGTCCATTAGATCTTGATATTTATTTTGGAATGTGGAATGTTTTGATCAGACTGTGGAGCAAGGGGAAAGCCAGGGGATCACCTAAAAACATTATAAAGGATATTATTTTCATAGTTTTGTGTGACATTTAAATCAGTTATGTTACCACTGTACACACCAAAGTAATTGCTTGGATCTGGGAACAAGGCAACATGGGTACATCAAAGTCTGATGGGGCAGACGATCAGACAGATTGTAAACAATCCAACAGCTGATCCAGATGATCTAAATCAGTGATTAAGAACAAAACTACAAAAATAAACCAAAATGATCCTTTAAGAAACATCCTTGGACAATGGCTTTCATGTCAATTCTGCTTTACAGCAACATTTTGGACGAACTGACACACTTACTAACATGCTGACCTTGCAGCTCGAGGGTCAAATACCAGTGTTGACTTTTAACCTCCAGTCATGTGGCTCTACTATTGTTTTGACACCAGCAAAGAAGCTCTCTGTGACTCCTTGGTTAATATATTAACTAATCTGAGGTCACATAGTGATGGAGTAACGTGGCAGTTGTTAATGAATGAGGTTGGTAAACCAGTGCCCCATATTTTAAACCACGTCGTGCATCCAAGCATAGTCCAAACCCACAGAAGTTTATTTGAAATCCCAGTGGAGATGCCAAATTTTTCCAAAGACACCAAATGCCAGACTTTAGGAAAATTAAATGATGCACAAAACACACCCAATATTACCATTAAATGTAAATCTTTCTCTCCATAAGTTGTTATTATTTCATATGGGGACAAAAGATGTAGACACAGATACAGATGTATGCACACACTTTTACACACACAGATGCACTAACTTATCAGCAAACCCAATTTCTCGCAGCAGCAGCTGCGGGACACCAACCAGCAACAAGCAACTCTTTGAATGAACTTTGACAAGGTGTTGTTCTTTTCCCCCCTCCCTCTGTCGTCTGTCTTCCGGGAACACTAATAGGCTCCATGCAGAGTAATGTGACCAATTGAATCATCCTCGCCCTGGAGCTGGAAGCTGCAGATCGGAGGAGCAGAGAGCGCCGCGCTCAGTCCGGCTCCCACACCGAGAAAAACTCTCTGGGGTGACACTATCAGTTTCTCTTTGGGACTCCTCTGGGATTTTATACCCCGTCCTCCAAGGAACTAGTGGCACTATTTCCTTCTGCCTCGGCCCCTTTGCCCACTTGGCAGACCACAGACCAGTTCTTAGGTGAAAAGGTCAGAGGGCCCCTGTTTAGCCCTGACTGCAGCTCTAGGTGAGTACAAACTCCAGCTTGTGATGCTGGACAGAGCTAAGGCCCTGATACCAGGACAATGAGTGAGTGATCAACTGTGATCTGATCAGTGCTGGTGCTCTTTTAAGGAACCTGAGATAATGCAGCTTGTTGAATCCATACTACAAAACATGATTTGTCAGATGACATCAATTATGTGCACTTTATAGTTATTTGTTAATTATAATGAAATACTTTCCTAACTGTTTTTATCATTTCTAAAACCCAGAGTTGGTAAAGTGACTGTGGGTAGTCCAGATTGTAGATAACCACACAAGGGCATGTGAAAGTCAAGTCAAGTTTTTTTGTCACTAGATGGTCACACAGATTAGTTTTTCTATTTCACACATTAATGTTGTGCGATAAAGTTGTGTTAACAGGGAATAGCAGAAGAGAACAGCTGCAGACTGAATGTTACATAAACCCCTCTGCACCCCTCTGAGTTGGAGATAAAGAGACTTTTCCACTAAGTCATATTCGTTACTTGTACGTTAGCACAGATAGCTTGTAGATGGGAAAATGGCTGACTAGGCACCATCACGCGTAGCCATCATTACTAGGAGATGACTGCATTCTAAATATTCCACCAGCCTCAGGGACTTCACGCTTCTCACATTAGTTCCACAAAGTGTTGTTTGTTAGCATAGTCATACATTTGAACAACTCACAGGGAGGAAAACATTTCTAAATCTCTGGATTCAGACATTTACTTAAATAAAAATGAGGATGTGTTCAAAGTTACATGTAGTCAAGTATCAAAATATGCACATGTGAATTAAACAAAGACATAAAGGAACAGTTCCCCATGGCATCCATGATTAAGACTTATACCTAAGTAGAGTACTCGAGAATATGGACTTTTTTCTGATTGTAATCATTAATAAAAATAGATATGAGTTGAAAAATAACTAACTAACTAAACTCAGTGAAACACACATATTTCAAGCAGCATAATGCACGTGCTGCATTTCCATGACTCTGCAGAGACTTCAACTTCATCTAGCAGAAATATAAAAACAGGGTGAAATGTGTGAGTGTATTAAAGCTTTAGGGTTAATAACAGGCACCATACACACACTGCAGATTGATCTATGTCCTTATCACTATCCTGATTTCAGTGTATATACCACCTACGCATTTGCACAAATTTGTTTGTAAAGGAACATAATGCCATAATGAACATAATGAATGAGGAGGCAAACATTTTTAATGAACATGCCTGCAAAGTCACATTTATCTTAAAAGTTTTAAGTTTAAGTTATAATTGTAATATCATTCTAAATATCTATATTTTTATATTTGTTTCCCTACAACATTTTCTTATTGGTTAAGGGTATGGAAAGATAGTGGTCATGGTTAAATATTGAGAAAGTCACCGTTGACCTGAAGCAAAATATATTACTTTTTCATCTGAACAACCATCTTTCCCCAACCAAAATGTTTTTGTAGCCTGAACTTTACCATACGCCGGACACTTGACCACAAACCCCTGTCTCCAGTGTATGATCATCCAACCCGGACCACCTCCCTTCTGTGTCCAACATGAATATAGCACTTCTAGAACCAGAAATGTCCAAAATCTTTCGCCAGTGAACATAACCCAGGCAGAAATTATGTTTCATCTACAACACATTCTGCAGATTAATTCAGTAATGTATTCCAGAGTTTTTGGGAGACAGTGATCATCAGCTAACTCCTCAACAGGACAGACAGTATTTGTCTTGAGTTCACTCAGTGGCTTGTATTATATTAGAACAAATCATGAAAAGCATTACAATTTAAGCCATTAAAAGAACCATATATGTTGCAAAATGTGCACTTACAGTAAAGGCTTTGTATGTGAACATACAGTACAATAGTATAGTTATATAATTTAGTATTGGCCACTTTTATACAAGTGTCATATAACTTTATACTCACTGATATATGACAACCGTTTTATATGCAAAATGTTTTATACTATACTACAACATGTTTATGTGTTATATACATGCTTTGCCATAAAAACAGATGTAAGTGACATATTATACTTTCTTGTTATTGATAAATTCATCCTATAGATAAACTACCTAACTACCTTATATTTGAAGTATTTGGTACTGAACTACCATAAACAAGTGCCCATAAACATGGAAGATATATACTGTAATACATATTGTAAGTTTTTACAAAGCATTAAATTGGACATTGTACGTTGTATGATGTGACACTTTATATATTTGTTTAGCTTTTCCATAAAATTATCCCATACTTGTTGTAATAGACCAGTGCATTTATTGTACTGTTTATCTTCACTTGTTTACATTATATTCCAAGACTTAAAAAATTCTTGACCTCAGACTTCAAATACATTAACACGCCCTCCAAATTTCCATTTTCATTATTGAATTGCCAAAACTAACAAAGGACCCTGTTAAACAGCAAAGAGGAAATACTAATTCAGATGTTTTGGAAGCTTAAAGGAGATGAGAAGATGTATATCAATCTCATGTTTGTGTGTTCAGTACAGAGACAGAGTCAGGACATGGTTAGCCTAGCTTAGCATAACGACTTAGAGCAGGGGGGAAACAGTTAGTCTGGCCCTGTCCAAACTGAAAAAATACACCTACCAACACGTTTGATTTTAGTTTAGTTTAATTTAAACCATTTAGTATGGAGAAACAGCCTGTCACAGCGACTGTGTGCAGCTTCCTTAAGTCTTCTTGTAACAGTGGGGTTGTATGTTTGGTATCATGCCCATCCTATAGCGGGAGATTCTGAACACAAGTGTTGGGCAGATAGATCAACAGTTTTTCTTCAAGAAATAGCGTCAGCATGTAACCTGACCTAAAACCACACATTTCTGTTTGTGTGCAGAATCAACAAACAAGATACTACATGTTAATCAGTGAGCTTTAGAGGTGTTGGTATGCGTGTTTTTGAACTTTGGACGGAGGCAGGCTAGCTGTTCACCCCTCCAGTCTTAATGCTAAGCTAACCATACCATGTCCTGACTCCAGCTCTGCACTTAACACACGGACATGAGATTAATATTGACATCTCACAAACACAGGAAGCGTTGTATGAATAGTGGGTTTTGCTTTAATGGCCAGTGTGGTGACTGACTGATCCAGGGACAGCTCTGACAGACTGAGATGCAGTACAATGAAGACTCAGCCAGCACATGGCTCTCATGTGACTGTTATCAAGCTGCTGTTTCCCCAGCCTCAGCACAAAGACAAACTTCTTAACAAAATCAACTACACATTCAGCAGACAAACTCCTTATTACCCTGCTGTTACTTCATATTATGTCTCAGAGAAGTCTTCACTTGTTTGGTGTCTGCTTCACAGATGAACACAGAAAGTGGTCTGATGTCTGTTATGCTTTCCTTATTTTATGACAACTACTGAACTACCTGAAGATTTTTTATTTGATAGTAACTGAACCCAAACCCAGTATATTTTCATTTGAATTTTTAAAGAAACAATGCTACTGTATGATGTTATCAAACATTATTCAAAAATTGTAATGTCACTTCCCATTCCCCTTACAATGGAATTATGGTTTTGTTCCAAAGTTAAATCTCTTACTCTCCCTGATTTTTGTATTTTAAAGATATACGCAGGTCACAGCAAATGCATTAAAAGAAGTTGCAAGTGCATAATAGATGCATGCATAAAATGATGGTAAATGTATATTGTAATTGGTGAACAAGAAAAGTGGAGAGCCATGCAGTGCAGTAAGTTTAAAGCTCCCCCAGATGAAAGACACATTCCTACTCTGCATGTCGCTGTGTTCCTCAGACAGATTCCCAGCTGGGACCTGCTCTAATCTCCTGGCAACAATATTGACATAGAAATAGAAACTCTGACGAGGACAGGACTCTAGCTGTCTGCCTGTCAGGACAGCCTTCACATACATCTGGTGCTCAAAGTTTCTCTACACATATGTCCTGTTTAAATGAGGTACATGGTCATTCTGTAGATGCAGCTTAAACTTGGGATTTAAAGGAACAGTTCAGCATTGCGGGAAATGTCTTAAATGAAAAGATGGATACCAATGATCTCTTTCCATCCAAGACTTGTTTAGAATAGCTTAGCTAAACATAAATGCTAAACTAGAGCTATCGAAAATGAAATAAGTCTAAAAGTCTTGAAGTGAGGCTGAAACTGTTTGTCCTTTTGGTGCTGCTACAGTAGTGGCCAATAATTCACTAGAATCTGATGGTCATAAATGCAGAGGTTTAAACTTTGACTTAAACACCAATAATTCATGACTTGAAGTAATAAATAAACATTTAAACAGCTTTAGTGCTGTTAGTAATTTTTAAAATGACATTTCTTCAGGGCTTAAAGTTTAAAATTCGGATTTGACATGGGACTTGTAAGTCTTGACGTAACAGCCAAGACTTGACGCTATGACTTTTTTCCATCTCTGCAATAATGCACTCATCATTTAATGACAATATATAATGTCAATATATATGATTTATTGTGTGCAAAGCTGAAAATTTTCCTGAGCGTTGTTTCAAAGGAAACCTGTCAAAATGGAAAGGGTTCATCCTTTTAGTTGCATGTATATGCATTCTGCCCATTTTTCATCTTGGTTTTTCTACGTGTGTGTATTTTTCAAACGGTTAAGAGTAACATTTGAGTGGCAGATAAAAGTAACAAGACTAAGCATCTACAGACATGCTAATGGCTCAGCAAAGCACAACAGTATTTTGAGCTGAATGCTGTTGTCGTGATGCAAACATCCTCACAATGACATTGTTAACATGCTGATGTTTAGCAGATAATGTTTATCATTTTCACCACCTTAGTTTAGCATGATAGGATGCAAACGTTAGCTAATCAGCAGTAAACACAGGGTACAGCTGAACCTGATGGGAATGTCATTAGCTCTGCAGGCATTTGGTCATAAACCAAAGTATTGAACACATTAACATGTTGATCTGATGATGACACTAGATAAAAAGTCAGAGGATCACCAAAGTTATTACAGTTCATCCTGAGGGGAACATGAAGGTCTGAATCACATTTCATCAAATCCATCCAATAGCTGTTCAGACATTTCACTCAAACCACAAATGTCAACCTTGTGACTAGAGGAAAAGTCAGGGGATCACCAAAGTTAATAAGATTTATTGTCTGGAATGTCTGTACAAATCATCATGGCAATCCATCCAAAAGTTGTCTAGATATTATAGTCTGGATGTTGATGCAGTTTTAGCAGGTAACATTGGATCTATTTTTTGACCAACAACAGTTGGCAACAGTTACATCACCTAAAGAGTCCTGTCCTCCTTGCCAGGTTTGAGCTCTGAGCTGGGTTTTTTATTATTTCAGGATCATCCTCACTTTGACTTACTCTGCTTGAGATCCACCTGCAACCATGACAACCAAATCCAACAGTGGGGTTCTGGGTGGCAAGGCCTCCTCCTCTCCTCTCTTGTCCTCTCCACCCCGCCAACGTCTGGTCACCAAAGACGGACACTGTGCCCTTCGTCCCCCTCTATGCCCTTCAGGCTCATGGCGCGGGGCCTCGGGCAGAGCCTGGCTTCTGGCCCTGCAGGACCTGTGGGGACTGTTGGTGGGTCTGCGCTGGAGATGGGTCCTGCTGGCCTTCTGCGCCTCCTTCCTGGCCCACTGGCTGCTGTTTGCCTGCCTGTGGTACTTGCTCGCTCACCTCAACGGAGACCTGGCTGTGCAGGACCATGATGCCCCCCCACAGGGGCATGTGGTTTGTGTGAAGCATATTACCAGCTTCACTGCTGCTTTTTCTTTCTCCCTGGAAACACAGCTGACCATTGGGTATGGCACCATGTTCCCCAGTGGGGACTGTCCTAGTGCCATAGCACTGCTGGCTGTGCAGATGTTGCTGGGGCTCATGCTGGAAGCATTCATCACAGGTACAACTCACCTATTCCTAAAGCCTTCTCACAAACTCTGAAGTCACAGTCTCAAATGTGTCTCAAAGGACACATTTAGAGCGAAATCTGAAGATAATTACCGTATTGGTTAAAAATGTTAAAATCCATTGACTAAAAATTTACATATTCACAACAGGTGAGCCTTTTACATTAAGAAAGTAATTCATTATAGGTGGTTTGTAGGGCTATCCTGCCTAAAGAATATCCTGTTCGACTAGTAGTCATTAGTTCAAGCCATTAGTCGACTGGTCATTGCACATTTATGATATTAATTTAATTAATTCCACTTCCAGGGCTGAGAAAGAATGTTATCTTTAACATTATTAACACTGTGCTACATTACAGAGAAATACAAAACCGTAATAATGAGCCTTTAAAACATACATTTTACAAGGCACATGAAAAGACCTGTCTTGTTGAGCCACTGTTGTCACGCTGGCCTACCCAGCGGTCCAGATTTCCTCTGCTAGTGTGGTAAACAAACACAGCTTTTCGACGACAATGGTTTACTCAACTATTGGGGGGCAGCCCTAGTTGTTTGCAGCCTTAATGTTCTGTAAAATAATTTAATGAAAGCTTTTATTCAAAGCTTTTGACACAGACAAAATGTGACATCTGCTGGACGACCCTTGGTATAGCATTTTACACAGAAGGCTCAAACCCTAGACTATGATGACACAGTGAGTGATTATAAACGTATTCTTAAAGCTGTCATTTTTTTTATATTTTGTTCAGTAAAGAATGTATTACAGCAACTGACCGCTTTTACAGCTCTGCTGATAAATACTGTTGCAGATCTGATAATAATGCACACCCCTTGTCATCAGAACAGTGGTTGAAAGTAACTGGATACATTCACTCGAGGACTGTACTTCTTATTATTTACAGTACTGTGCAAAATTTTAGTGAGGTGTGGAAAAAATGCCGTGAAGTAAGAATGCTTTCAAAAATACCCGTTAATAGATTATATTTATCAGTTAACAAAATGCAGTAAAAGTGAGTGAACAGAAAAAAAAAAAATCAAAGATCAATATTTTGTGTCAAAACAGCATACATTCTTCTAGGTACACCTGCATAAATTCAGGGATTTTGTAGGCATAACACCAGGAGCCAATGATCACCAATTCCATATGTAGGTTAAAAAACAATCATTAAGTGAAAACAGAAACAGCTGTGTGGAGGAATACAACTGGGTGAGGAACAGTCAAACTCAGTTTACTGTCAAAAGCCATACACCATGGCAAGCCTGAGCACAGCAACACGACACAAGGTAGTTATCCTGCATCAGCAAGGTCTCTCCCAGGCAGATATTTCAAGGCAGATTTAGGTTTCCAGATGTGACACATCATGCTTACTTCCGTTCACAATCGATTGGCCCCAAGTTTAATCTGCAGCATGACAACTGGATGGATGGGTGGGTTCTTACTTTACAGCATTTTTTCCATACCTGCCAAAAACTTTTGCACAGTACTGTATGTTTCTGATTCACTACATTTCAGAGTTTCTGAATATTGCACTTACTACTACATTACGTTTATCTGACTGCTATAATTACTATAGTATACATGAAGGCACAGCATGAATTAAGTATAATCTTTCTTGGTCTTTCTTCTGACTTCTTTTGACTACAATTTATAACACTTTTATCTATTAGCTGCAGGCAGAGACAAATCAAAAAACAATGACGGAACCATATTATAAATTGGACTTCTGACATGTCATGTTTTAAAATTACTTAGTTACATGTATGCCTCTAGAACATTTTGTGGTTTTACCTCTGCTGCTTTTGTCAGAATCTGATTTCTTTAGCTGTAATTTACTGTAAAGCAGCATGAGATCATCATATGACATTAAAGTCTCATTGTCATAACCTTCAGGTGCATTTGTAGCCAAGATTGCACGTCCCCAGAAGCGAGCAGGAGCCATCCAGTTCAGCCCCCAGGCAGTGGTGGGCCAACACCAAGGCCAGACGTGCCTCATGCTACGAGCCACCAACCTACTGCAGCGACCACTGGTGGATGTGAAGGTGAGTGCTGTGCTCTATGAGGAGCATGAAGGTCAGGCTTTGCACCAGACCTCTCTGGACTTCCACTTGGATCATCTGGGCCAACAGCCCTGTCCCTTCTTCATCTTTCCCCTCACCTTTTACCATCCCCTGGACCGCCGCAGCCCACTCTACCCTGCCCTGTGTGAGGGCATGTCCAACCACTTTGAATTAGTGGTATTCCTGTCAGCCTTGCAGGAGGGAACTGGTGACTCCTGCCAGAAGAGGACCTCTTACCTGCGCCAAGAAATCCAGTTTGACCGTCGCTTTGTCCCCGCCTTGGGGCTGGACGCTCGAGGGAGATACATGGTAAACACCCAGCACTTTGACACGGCCCACTCAAAAGAGTCTTTGAACAAGGACTGTGTGGTACAGATCAACGGTGATGGCAGTGACAGAATGGAGTAAGAATGCTGAAGGGGAGGGATCATAGGAACAGCAGGAGTTTCTGAGGCATAACTGGGGAGGGTAACAATGGGGCAGATATTTTCTTTAGGAGGTATTTGGTTTAATTGGTACATCTGAATTTATTCACGTAACATTTTTAATTAAAATGTACATCAGATGTAGGTGCTGCTGCAGACTCCCTCAGCACCTCCCTTCAATCACTTGGAATGTTGCACTAGGGACTCCTTCCTAGTCTAGGGATTTCTAGTGCAACAACCAGGGTCTTACCTGCCACTGGCTTCCCACCGCTCAATATATGCAGTAGTGTTGGTTGGAGTACCTGGCCAGCAGAGGGCACAGTTTCTGAAAATTCAGTGTGAATAAATAGTTTTCTACAAGTTGCCCATTGGTTCTATCGGTTATAACAACGCTATGATACCATACTCACAAAGTTAATAGCTGAGATCTGAGAACATGGCTACATAGCTACACAAGCAGTCAGACGATCAGGCACGTTTGAAACAAAACTCCACACATACAACAAGAGAATGGTAAAATTATATTATTCTTATTATATTATTTATATTAAGATCTGTTACACTTTATAGACCCACTTTCTGCTTCAGCTTTGAGCCACCATGTGGGTTATCCCACAATTAGGCACATTATAGGTGTGCTCACTTTTGGTTTCACCTTAAAACAAAGTGGGAGCTAATTTGTCTTAACCTGTTGGTTACTGGTCATCTGACTGCTATAGTAGTATTTTGCAGTGTTAGAGCTAATTTCAGCAATGTGCCTTCTGAGACATCCACAGTTACTATGCTGAATAGAACATTATCGTACCTAGTGGAAAAAAACATGGTCATAAAGTTGTAATAAACTGCAGTTTTCTTTTAAATTTTATCTAAATTAATAAGCATTTCGTCATTCTTACTTTTCGTGTGAGGTTTTGTAACTGGATTGAGTATGATCAAGCTATATTTGAAAATATTTTGTTTATTTGTGGTGGCACAATCAATTTCAAATTCAGTTCCAGTAATCAATATTTTATTATAACACTGAATCAAATGTCAATGTGTAAAATAGTATTCATAGTGATGGACCCACAGAGAATAATCACCAACTCCATTTTCTGTTCATGTTTCACGGCATATTTGGTGTTTGGTTCACTTCCTCCATTCTTATCAACCTGGTTTCCAGCAGCAGCAGGCAGCTGTCAGCAAAAAAAGCTCCAACTGTGCAGCGCACAGCAGCAAACAGACACAATTAGAAGCTAGCTGGTAAACATAGTGGACCATTTAGCTGCTAGAGGCTAATATTTTCTTCAGGAGTTGGTGGAGACCAAGAAAGAGCTAAAAGACAGAGAATATTGGACTTCATCAGGTCGACACAAACACCATTCTCCATGAATGATTATGTTGCTCTGATTTGTTAATATGTGACAGTTGTCAAATTGTTCTTCTGTACTTGAGTGACAAAAAAATGTATGTAGCTTTAAGAAAAATGTAAACTTTATTGTATTTGAGTGTTTCTGACTTTGTTGACAATAATTTGAAAGATGCCATGATCACATAAAACATTTACACATGAAGAATGAATGAAAACAGTTTGCACAATGTTCTCAGTCCCTGGGTGTAGATGAATCTGACTTTGAAAAGTGAACTTGAAATGCATTGTGCCACCACAGCTTGAACTTGAAATATGTATACCTGAATTTATTGAAATTTGTTTTATCAATTCAGTTTCACAAACAACAAATTTTCCAAACTTCATATTCACAAGTAAGGAACATGGATTAAATTCCAAATTAAACCATATATTCAAATCCAACCACATTCAAATCTAATAAATATCTGCCTATAGGTTATCAGGTATTGCTGCAGACTAACTAAAGGTTAGGACCAATTATGATGAATAGTAATGATGAATGGAAATAACAGGGTTGGCACCAGGCAGATGGTGTTGGGGGTTGTCATAACCATTTCCATTTTCTAACTTCTGTAAGCAGCACATTATGTCACACTTTGCAGTTGTTAGCAAAGAGGTTCTGGGTTCTAACCTGGCTTTGTGGAGTTTGCTTGTTGTTCCCAAGCCGCACGGGTTTCCTCTCTGTCCAAGTCCAGTTAGTGACTCAAAAATTGCCTGGACGTGTGAATCGTTCTGTCTCTTTGTGTCAGTCGTGTAATTGACTGGTGAGCTGGACAGGGTGTATCTTGCCTCTCACCCAAAGTCAGCCTGGAGCTGATTCCAGCTGACTTTGGGTGAGAGGCAAGATACATAACGGTTGGGTGGATGGATGCTCCACAGTTCCTTCACTGCTGACCACGCCCACTCTGGTCACATTTAGAGGACCATGACACCATAATGTTTTCCATTGATGAATGTGTTATTTGTACCTTCATTTCACTTCACTATGAAAAACATCATGTCTCCTTTCATTGTAGTCAAAGTTGTGGTGCTATGTAGTAATCAGTAAGCAGTGTTACATGTGAATCATAGCATACTGAAGCAAACAGAAGCCAGTGGCTGCCTGGAACTGAAGTGAATATTTTACACTTTGTGAGAGAATTACTTTTGGCACAGAAGATCATTTTAAGTTAACAAGCCTCAGAACCAGCCCTCTATAACTGAATAATGGAATTAGTAGGTATGGCAGGTATATTGAAAGCATTGAAAGAGCAATTAGGACTAATAAGGAAGGGACAGAGTGACTCTTCTGTCATCTCTATAAAAGCGCATTCATGTTGCTGATCAACATTTTCCTCTAATGATGTTTGTGGACTAACATCAGAACTGAAGGATTACACTGTAGACCATCAACATGAACTGACAATCACAACAAAACATCAGATGGTTGTTATTCCCTTGTCTATATTAAGCTGCTAAGGTTACTCATCGGAAGCCTTTTGGATCAAATACATCAATGTCTTAAAGTGAGTTATCTAACATTAGAGCAAGAAATGACACATGCCTCAGTAGTGACTGATTGAATGATACTGACTGCTGATTGATTTGTAGATGAATGCCTTTATTTTGAAAAATCATTGCCTAAATCAGTATGCAAAGCAGAAATTAATGTATTATGTTCAATTTGTATAATAATAAATGTCTCTAGATATAACAAAGACAGTTAGAAAGAAGTTGAAATGTTGTAGAAAATGTTTGTATCTGGAGTATAAAAGGCTGAATCACTTTGTTATCTATGTGGTTTAAAAGAAATCATGTAGCAATTTCAGACATAAGAGAGGACATGTTCCACAAAATGTGATTGTGAAGGATGGTGAAGGAGATCTCAATGTATCTCATATGCTCCAGTCCCTTTGTACAGTGTACATTACATGAAATAAATATTTTCTAAACAAGTTTGTGGACTCATGAACTCCATCAAAGTTACCGTATTGACTACAGATGTAGTACTGCATGGAGGACGTGCGCTTCTCCCTACTGTTTTAAGGCTTTACTACTCATCTATGGTTTGGATTTTATTTTATTTTATTTAAATAGTGCTAATTCATAACAAAAGTTGTCAATGCACTTTTCATATAAAGCAGGTCGAGACTATACTCTTCTTAACTGAAATCATCTTTAAATGAGTAACGTCCATTTGGTCATTGTCTTTAAGGTATAATCCTGGATCCTTGGATCCTGCTGTTGACTGACAACCTTTCAAACACACGCTCAAAACCAGCTCCCTCGAATGTTATTGCTTTCTTACACTGCTTATAGTTCATTTCTTTAGAACTTGTAAACAATCAAGTCAAATCAAATCAGTTTTATTTATATAGACCAATTTCAGAAATCACAAAACCCTGTCCTTAGACCCTCAATTTGATAAAATTAAATAAAAAACGTGCCCCAAAAACCATTTAACAGAGAAAAAATGGTTTAGTGGAATGGTGTATGATTTCCCAATAATGCCACGAAGCCTCCTTCATGAGTCAGATGCATTCAGTATATATATTTTTTTATCCTTTATTGCACCCAAGTTAAACGATTACATTTTAATAGAGAGTATAACAACACAAAATCTTTACAAATGCCAAAAAATATATTTCACTGCCCCTTTTAATATTTGGCAAATTATAAGTCTCTTCTAAAACAAATAACTATATACTATTTTGTATATGGAAAAATACATTGTCAAGTTCCACAACAAATATCAAAGAAGGTATGTGACACATACTGTGGATTGTAAAGACAATTTGAACATGCTATAACTTAAAAACATTACTACAGATTAAATGGACCAATAACAATAAGCACTGCATAGGTCAGGGGTTCTCAGTTTTTTAGGGCTCCCTTCATTTTCTTTTTCAGCTTTTTCAGCTAAAATTTATACCAAAGTTGTCAAATAGCTGTCAGATGGGTTAGGGATAAAGATCCCTATATAATAAGAATGTATAATGTTATACATATAATATATTCAGTTTTATTATGCTGTATATTATTGATTCATTTCCTTACTTTTAATCTGTTCAATATCAATACAGTACATCAGCCCCAAATGGACTATCCCCAAGGCTGGCAATCTCTAACAAAGTTAGCTGTTGAATGGTGCAGAATAGAGCAGGTTCTGGATGTGAACTTGTTTTAGGTTTGGCGTATGCGGTTGTGGTGTTATTCGTGGCACAGTCCCTCTAAAGTTTAGTAACATTGCACACTAATGTCAAGAAAAAACTGCAGCACCCAGAGTGGGGTATAGGGTTTTCTCACTGAGGAAAGTGGACTGCATTCTTATTAGAGAATCCCAGAAGGCCCAAACAGAGCTACTGCTGACTTTCTGTCTTTCCTTGTGAGAATGAGATGAGGAGATTGATATCAATTTCAGGTCAGTGTGTGAAGAGCCATGGATAGCCCAGCTTAGCATAAGGGGGAAACAGCTAGTCTGGCTCTGTCAGAAGCACACCTACCAACACCTCAAAAGCTCACAGATTACCATGTAGTATCTTCGTTTAATTTGTATATATTTTAGGGGCAGTTACAAGCTAGAACAATTTTTGATGACCAAAAAATTTATCCTTCTGCCCGGCTAGACTGCAGACTGCTAGGCAGTCGGTAAGAACAGGTTTTGGTTTTGGCCACTCCCAAAACTCGCTGTGATGATATGTATGCTCTGTACAGTCACTGCACCAACAATTTCATTTCAACATAACATACAAGATAACTGCCCCTTAAACCACAAAATGTGTTTAACATTGTTTAATCTGCACACAAACAGTGTTGTGAGCTTTAGGGGTGTTGGTAGTATATTTCATCAGTTTGGATGCAGCCAGGCTAGCTGTTTCTACCTGATTCCTTGCTTTATGCTAAGCTCAGCTAACGACATCCTGATTCCAGCATTGCCGTAGCAATCCACAACTGGATCCTTTTTTAGGGGAAAGACGAAGGACAAATCCTGTACTAGGTGATCAGTACATCGTAACAGACTGAGATCATCACAGTGCCTTGAGACTGGGACAGTTATTAGACCCCTTCTGATATATTCAGTGGTAAAATGTCGACTTGAAAGAACTCTGAAACTGGATATTTCTTACATAAGCTCACACACAGTGGTGCACAGAGAACAACCTACTGCTTAACATCAGCAAAACTAAGGAGCTGATCATTGATTTTAGAAAAAAGGAGGCAAAGACACACACTCCTGGCTACATCAGCGGAGCTGAGGTGGAGCAGGTGAACAGTCTCAGGTTCCTGGGAATCATCATCACAGAGAACCTGACATGGTCATCGCACATCTCCACGATGGTGAGGAAAGCTCATAAATGACTGTATTTCTTAAAGGTCCAGTGTGTAATATTTCTGAGGATTTGACAGAAATGCAATTTAAGCATAACTATATTTTCAGTGGTGTATAAAGACCTTACATGAGCCGTTATGTTTTTATTACCGATCTACATAACAGCGGGTCCCCCCTTACATAGAGGTCACCATGTTGCGGCAAAAACGGACAAACAGCGCTACAGAGTGTGTTTCTTCACTAGGTTGTTGCAGCATGGAAGTTCAGGTAAACCAGCTAAACATTTACTGCCCTGGTAGAAAAAATATTTAGTTGGATTGTCACTGTGTCTTGGTTTTGTTACCTGTACAAAAATGCGTCAATTACATTTGTGAGACAATCAGCTGATTATTATTGGAAATAAAATGGTACATCATGGAAGTTCAGATCAGCCAGCTAAACGTCACATTTTACTGCTCTGGTGGAAAACACTTTACTGCTAACAGCGTTATGATAACAAGACCGTATAGAGGGGAGCCTTGATCCTCACCTGACTATGCCTTTGTAAACCTCATGTATTATGTGGTTTATAATGGACTGTGGTGCAGAAACAGTGAGGCTTACATTGTCCTGTTATCTGTCAGTGGTCATACCTGAAGCACTAGATGTGATAGTGTTTGAGATGTTCTTAATTTACCTTGGTATGTTAGTCCAGATGAGCCAACCCTCCCAAGATGAAACAAAATGCATGATATAATAATGTAATACAAGAGTATGGCACATCATGTAGCGCTTCATTTATTGATGTTGCTGTTGTTTGAACAACTAACAATAATATTTGCAATAAATGGTTTACTGAATAAGTAAAATATATTTTCTTCTTGACTGGTTACTGTCTTTTGTCCTGTGTATGCTAATGTAGCTATCTTACGCGCTTGGATGAGGCAATTCGCAACCCCCACCACTAGATGTCACTGAAACTTACACACTTAACCTTTAAGGAAACACAAGAAGTTCTTTTTAACTTTTACAGAGCAATAGAAAGCATCCCTACTGCAAACATCACTAACTGGCATAGGGCTGTGCGACTATGACTAAAACTTCATATCCCGATATAAGTCATTTTATATCCCAATGGTGAACACAACAACAGCACGTCTTGGTGAACTAGCAAGTGAGCTGTAGGTCCTCGGGCAAGTCATTTAACATTACCTGACACACAAATCATGGCTGGAACAGACTTCTCTCTTAGGTATGAGCTCCTCGTTTTTGCTTGCATGGTCCGAGTCCTCCTGTCCAGTATTACCCATTTCTGAGTAAACTTCACTCTCCTCCACATTTGTTTATTCTGAATGCAAATTTCTGGCCTGCAACACCAGTAAGTACACCAGTGAGAATGGACCGCGATGAAGTAGAAGTAAACCATAGACATTTTTCTATCGTCAAACTATATATATCGTCATATCGCACAGCCCTAAACTGGCATGGGATGTGCAGGACAGGAGGGCTCTGCATTGGGTGATTAAAACTGCTCATCGTTTGAGTTCCGCTCCCTGGCAGCATTCCCCGCTAGGTCCCTCGCCCCGGGTCTAAAAATCTCTTCCTCCTAACTAGCTAATGGCAGAGCATACAGTTAGCATTAGTGCGTCATTAACTGTCACAAGAGAAAATGTTGCAACAATCCCCTAATTCTTTTGTCCCAGCCCTAAGGACAAGGCGCAGATGTTTGACATTTTTGATTTGACCAATGAAAACTAGGGCTGCAACTAACAACTACTTTGATAGTCAATGTATCTATTATTGAAATGAATAATGGACTGTTCAGATTATGAATAGCAAAATTACACAATGCCTTTAGCTATCAGCTTTAAACTTAAGCTTGAGGTTGTTTCATGCATGTGCTAATTAACAATCAAGATAAGAAAAATGAATACTGCATTCAAAAATACATCTTTTAATGAACGTTTCTGCTGCAGCAACAGAAAGGTCCTGCCATGGACCAAACAAAAATCACTGTGTGAAACAGTGTTGCACTCATCTGAGCAGCTGAACTGCTTTTAACAAGGCATCTCATTTATCTAGTGACTAAAGTAGCCTACTGCTGGTTCTCCTGATTTAACACCTCACAAATCTTAAAGAGAGCGAATAAGCTGCTACCTCACGCATAAACAGGAGAAGTGCCATTTAGAAAGTGTGAAATTATCCGGTGTTCTTTAGGGGTGATCCCGAATGGTCGAAGAATTGATGATTCGATAGGCCCAGTCTCTCTGTCGAATCTTCGCAGAGCCGTTATGAAACGAGGATCATACCATTTTGGCTATATGGGGGTGCTCAACGTCTGATTTTATAAAGAACTACCGGTTTCCTCCCAAAACTCAATATCCAGCTTATGATATACATATTAACATTTTCCTGTAAATAAACATGTGAAAAGAAAGGATCTTTTAATAAATATTTTTAAAATGTGTGAATAAATTCAAAATTATAACCCTAACCCTTGAGGTCTGGGCCAGTGGGTTTGAAACTTACTGGCCCCAAGACAATTTTACTGTCCCTCCCTCCAAAAGTTGTAATTTATCAGTGTTACAACAAAACCAAAGACTTATAAGTTATGTTATTCTGTTAACATGCATACAACATTAAATATATCCTGGATATAAAACAAAACTAAAATGTAATCACAGTTAAAATTACAAAAAAGGTAATAGTTAACAAAACAATTTACTTTTAAAACAAAACATACTAACAGACTCAAACATGACGTGCTCTCTCTCCTGCTGACATAAGTGATACAAGTCGCTTCTATCCTGATTGACAGGTTGCCATGGTAGTGAATTGTCAATCACAAGGTAGTCCTGCCTTAAAGCATACGCTGCTTTGTCGTCTATGTTCCTCTAAATGGGACCATAATTTACTAAATGAACATCATGTTGTGTTGAAGATGACTTGAAACTCGCAACTGAGACCATAAACTCATTAGGAAAATGTTTACTGAGATAATAATTCAGCTGAGAAGTAGCAACATTTTACCGTTATTTCTGATGGAGCCGGACATATTTTGCAACCAGCAGACTCGCCCCCTGCTGACCGTTAGACAGAATGCAGGTTAACGTTCCGTCTGTGTGGTTTCACTTTCAGACCCAGAGGTTGCCGCTTGATTGAGATTAGATAAATAACATTTGACAACCTCTCGTCACGTCGCTACAACTCTTGATTGGCCAACCGTGCATGCCAAGAGTTGCAAAACAGGTTGTTGAGTTTCTAATACACATAAATTTTTTGTCCCTCATTTTTTAAATACTAATAGTTTTGGCCAGTGAGTTGCTAGTTCCCGACGTTACTTTTTAGGGCTACCATTATATTCGAGCCCTGGTGGGTATGTGTGGCTTAACGTGTGTGTGTGGTAGAAGAGGGGAGAGAGACAGAGCAAAGCAGCACCGGTGATGTGCAGAGATGTGTGAAATTTGCAGGACATTCAAATGATTTATCACCATAGATAAACCACACAAAGAATATTATGTCATTTTTAAACAGTACTTGGAATAGACCCGCAAGGAGCTGCGACGTGCACGCACTTCTCTGCAAGTTGGCGGACATGCACAGCTCGGCACAGGACCAGTGAATGGCAGGTGAGCAGAGCAGAGAGTTACTTCTAGTTAAAGAGGTGGTATTCTGCTTTTTGGCTTTTCCCCTCTCCTTTTATTAAGTTATATATCTTTTTTGTGCATGTAACAGGTTTGCAAAGTGAAAAAGCCCAAAGTCCAGCCCAAAGGGAGTTCCTATCTCCCACAGAAAGCTCTGCTCTGAACCGCTTGAAAACAGCTCGTTTGTAGTCCAGCCCTTCACTTCCTTTACTTGTGACGTCACAATGAAAATGCGTCATAAAGCTTCCCTCGAGGTTCCAAGCGAGCTGAGGGATACTAAAATGTAACGTGAAAACAGACAGACAGCTGATTGGTCAGAGAGAATATTCACTATTCACTGCATCATCATTGCTGCACCAGACAGAGGCGAGTAACAGAAAGTTTTATATTTTACAGTTTTTGTATGGAATTTCATCACTAAATCCACTTCTGAGAAGTTTTGAGCTGAGAAATGAACTGTGTAGATTTCGAATATTGGCGGAAATATGGCGGAACAAAAATGTGCTTGAATATTTTTGGAGTTGAGGAGCTGCGGGGGAAGCCTGTGCCAACCCACGGGAGGAGCGTGTGAGGCCGGCCAGCCGCCCGCTCACAGAGCCCTCTGCTCCCGCAGTCACACAGACCATTGCAGCAACAACAGCAGAGGAAAACATAGCTGGAAGGTTTTCATACCGCTTTCATGTCTTTACATTCTGAGGAATGTTCAAACGTTTTAACTAAGAAAGCTGTGTGGATCGCTGGTGTGTGTGTCGCATTGAACATTACGTCTTGGCAGTTGTGTGTGGCGTCGTTATGACGACCAGCTACATACTATCTCTGGGTACTGTCTGCAATGGAAAACGGACCAGGGCCGAGTAGAGTCGAGTCTATCAATTTGCGCTATGGTAGCATTTTTCGGCAAGGCAGCATAGATCGTCAGAACATCGGCAACAGTTCAACGTTTAGTCCTAAAAGACGATGCAACTCCAACTCTGTTTGGGCCTGGAAATTCACAATCACAACCTGTAAGTATGCTTTATTGGTTGTGAATTATATTTAAAATAAACACGTCAATGTAACTTCACAGACTGTTCAAGTGCGGAGTTGTTGTAAACGTTGGCTAACACAGCTAAAGTTATAGCTATAATGCTAATATTACACCTAATGTGAAAGCTACTGAGCAAACGTTAAAATTTTTTGGCCAATTTTTATGTAAAACTGAGTTGAAATATGGTGATTTTTGTAGTGGTTTAAGGTAAGATGTGGAACAATGATGTTGTGGACTTGAGAGTAACTCATACCATCTGCTAGGTTACGGTCGCAGTCTGAAGCGGCTTTGATTTGGATCACACTACCTTGTTTCTTACGACCCGCCCTTCTCTGCTTCTGATTGGCTTGTAGTCCTTATCTGGGGAACTGTGCATGTGCAACTCCCAACAAAGATTTTGTACAAGTAAGATGCATCACTCTGTAGCTCAAGAGCGGAGCGTACAACACATAGGGTGAAAAGAGGAGCTGCAGCAATGTGCAGTATGAAAATTAAACCATGTAAACCTGTTCTGGTACAACCCCTAATTAAGATTTTGAACCTGAAAATGAGCATAATACCACCTCTTTAATACCATCGCGTATGTTGATTTACTAACTTCACTGTTCACTTCACTCAGCAAGCTTATGGTGTCACTACTGCTCAATGACGTCATGAACTAATCAATAATTCGTTGGCAACTAATTTAATCATCAACCTTTGTTGCACCCCTAATGAATGAATGACTATTAGGGGGGCTCTCCTAAAATGAACACTCATAAACACAAATATAAATTCTAATGTCACCAAACAATCAATGCTGGCTACTCATTAGCAATCCAGCAAACAACGCCACTCCAAAAGATATCACTTGCATCTGCAATTGAATCAGATGAAGAATCCTTATCATACCTACAATAAGACAAGATCACATGTCTACTCGGTATTAGAGGTAGACCACCTGAAGCCTGACTGCTATTTCCTGTCTATGACTCCAAACATTGGGGCTGGAATCCAGTTTCAGTTACTTGTTATGCATACAGGATGGAAGGACATACTAATATTAATCTATTTTCCATGGAAAATAAGCTAAATTGGTGTAAAATATATTAGAATCTCTAGACAATATAATACACTTGCACTGCATGCCTTGCATGCTCTTGAAAAATATTAAAGAACACCATACTTGAATTCACATGACAACTTATCCACTGTCTGATTGCTGGGGTAATGAGAATTTAGCTATGTTTATATTTGCTCTCTTTCTGAGTGAGATGAGAAGAGGAATATTTCAGGATGAGGTTAAGACTGAAAGCAGAGGGAAGCTGACTCTGTCCAAAAAATAAAAATATAAAAATACACCTTTTAAACTTGTTCATTTACAAATGGAAAACTGAAATGTGTGGTTTTGGGGGAGTTACATACTGGAACTACAGATGTAAAACTATTCCACCACACAAATGAAACTAAAACCACAAAGCATTTTTACATTTCTGTTTGTGTATGGATTGAACAAATGACATACAACATGGAGCTGGGCTAGCTGTTTCCTCCTTATTCCTGTCTTTATGCTAAGATGGGCTAACCACATCCACTCAGTAAACAGACAGACATGAGAATGGTCTGATATCTACTTTTACAATACTATTATGATACAGTTATTCATACGATTATCTATTACTATACTGTTTCTATTAAAGAGGAGATATTTAATTACACCCATGGTAACAGTGTTAAGAAGGTGAGGATGACACAAGATCATTTGACACAAACCATGACCAAACTGTAACATGAAATGAAAAACGCCTTACAAACAAATGCAGAACACACTCAACACAGCTTCACTTAGCTTAAACAAGTTCAAAATGAGATCTAGCACAGAGGGACACACACAAAAAACCCCAATGGAATGCACATTAAATCAATGATGAGAGTTTAGTAAATATTTCCTACCAAATCTGAAGTAGTGTTTTGCCTTACTGTGTTCTGTGGAGCAGCTGCAGAAAGTCTGTTGTGAACAAACCTTGCCTATGAGGCAGGTATTTTCAAGTATTGAGTGAGTATTTACTTTGAAGTATTTTTCTATTTTTATTATAAAGTGTCAAATTCCGAGCAATGATATTTGTTAAAGTATACGTTGAGTGTGAAGCTATTTCTAAAATCTCACCAACACTGACTGTGCATTGTTATCTGCCCCCTGATGGTCATGAGCAGAAGGTGGACTGCAGCTGCTTGAAGGCGGCTTGTCTCTGTTTTTTTTCCACTTCCTGTCTCTTGCGTTCTTCTTTTTCCTCTCGAATCTCAGCCTCAAACTTGCTGCCCAGAGACACAGCATGCATCTGGTAACACACAAAAGGACAGTGTTCCTTCCCATCATCCAACACAAATCATTCTTAAATCCCAAGTAGCCCTGCATGGCTGCTTTTTTCTGCCTTACATATAGTCTAGGACCAGGCCTTGTGGCCTGTTTAACGGATTAAAAATTCTGAATGGTTTTAATTTCATATGTTTTTTTGCTGCGCATGTTCCAGACTATTCATGTAAACACTTACCTTGTCTGAGAGCAGCTCTTGTTGTTGAAATGAGCTACAGACCCCGTTGAAAGAGAACAATGAAGGCCACTGTTGTCCTCACGAGATCTATGCCACAGCTCAACTTTATTTTGGAGGCCTATGAGAGCTCCTTGGACTTGACTAAGACTGGGGACCTTTGTTCCTGGCCAGAGTTTACACATCTAAAATGTTTGCAATATAAAAAGCACAGTCCTGTGCACTGCAATAAAATTTGTATTTGTGTGATGTTTGGCCCTTTGTGTCTAGAAATGAGTGAAGAAAATGCTGACCATGATGAAATGACAACCAACACTATATAAGTTATAAGTCATAATGTTTAACATGCCAACAATATTGTTTCTGAAGGTGTAAATGTCATAGTGAGTACATTACAGTGCAAACAAAGTACCTTGGCCTCAAAGAAGTCTTTGGCCCCCATCACTCCCTCAGTGGAGACATTGATCTCAGACAGTCTGGCCAGAGCCATCAGACCACTCTCCTCCTGCAGCTCTCCAGCTGCTGCTCTCCGGAAGATCAGCAGGAACTGCAGTAAGATAGTTCAAATACATTCAGTAAAGGACATGTTGATTCACTTGTTTCCTTGCTGTTCATGTGACAAACTGCGTATGTCGCCTGATAGTTGGGTCATCTCAGCAACTCCGTGACCATAGAAAGCTGAGGTTTGCCTCTCATGAAAATGCAGACTAACTTTGCAAGAGCTACAAATCCAAACTGCTACCATTGGTCATGTTGGAAATCTTGTCATTGGTTTGTCCTACAATGATGCACAGTACAAGTTTTGTGGATCCAAGAATTCATAATTGTTGTTGCTTTAATCATCTTACCTATTTTGGACGTTCAAATCCAAAATGGCTGCCAATAGTCAGCTCCAAAAGGTCAATTTCTGTATGATGACAGACGATTTCAGTCGTCATACAGCCTGAATCTACAGTGGCGAGAAACAAATCTTTGCTACATACACTGAACAAACACTTTTGTTTTTGCCCCCATTCATCATGAGCTGAACTCTATGTGCTCTATGTACACAAAAGGCCTATTATTCTCAAATACTGTTCACAAATCTGTCAAAATCTGTGTTAGTGAGCACTTCTCCTTTGCAGAGATAATCCATCCACCTCACAGGTGTGGCATATCAAGATGCTGATCAGACAGCATGGGGGATTGCACAGGTGTGCCTTAGGCTGGCCACAATAAAAGGCCACTCCAAAATGTGCAGTTCCATCACACAGCACAATGCCACAGATCTCGCAGGTTTTGAGGGAGTGTGCAATTGGCATGCTGACTGCAGGAATGTGCACCAAAGTTGTTGCCTGTGAATTTAATGTTCATCTCTCATCTTCACCTCCAACTGCTGCAACAATCGCTTTGCATAACCAAAGAATTTCTGCACAAACTGTCAGGAACCGTCTCAGGGAAGCTCATCTGCATGCTCATTGTCCTCATGGGGTCTCGACCTGACTGCCGTTCATTGTCATAACTGACTTGAGTGAGGCGTTCTCTTCACGGATGAATCCCTGTTTTCACTGTACAGGGCAGATGGCACACAGCGTCACCAGATACTGACTGGTTTCCGGCCCCCCTGGACCCCACCAACACAGTGAAACTGCCCTCTGACTTTCCCCATCACCTGACTGTCCTCCCCATCAACACACCTGTTCCCACATCCACTCATCTGCTCTGCAGTTGCTTGGTCTTCCCCACCCACCTCCTCACCTGCACCTCCAGTTCAAATTCCAGCCCAGTTCCATTCATTCCCTACTAAAGAATTATATTGAACTTTTCCAGAACCTATGATGATGGTTTTCCTCTAGTTTAAGTGTATTCTTTTTTTTGCACTTGTAATACAGGACACCTAAATGAGACCTCAGTCACAGTGGGATTTCCCTGCGTTCGAGATGACTGCAGCTGACTTTCGCTGACTTGATAGTCTAACGTGAGCTGCGGACGACTGCAGGGGCGGGGTATAAAAACAGTGCCATCAAGTTGAACACAATCTACCTCCGGTAGAGTTTACTGTGAGCTTAGAACAACGACTGATCTTGCGCCATTTGCAAAGGAAAAATGCCGCGAAATCAGGCAAAAGGTGGTTCCAACTTTGTGCAGCATCACTAAAAGCCATAACAGTACATTAACAATAACACAAATCCCTAATCAAATCACTCTCACCTCTCTGAAGCTCAGTTTGCCATCAAAGTCTTCATCCACCTCTTTGATCATGTTCTTGAGGCCCAGGTGGGTCTGTGGTGCTCCCAGCTTCTCCATCATCAGCTTCAGCTCCATCAGGTCGATGAAGCCGTCTTTACCAGTGTCATACCTACAAATCACAAAACCCACACAACATAAGGTCCACCTGGGCTGGGATTAGGACAGCCAACACAGCACGTAATTATGTTTCTGTGTCCTGCCATGGTGACAAAACTCCACTGGCATAGTCTCTTACAGCTAGGGCTAGGTATTGTTTGAACATTTTTGAGACTGGTTTCTATATGATACCTGGGTTTTGGTGCCAGTCCCATGGAAAATCCACCTGAAAGTGACGTACATTAACCAATTTATTTAATGAGACCCAATCCAAAAATCTGCCAATTAACAAGCAGCCCAGCTGAAAAAGAGCAACAGTACATGTCATCAGAGCCAGAGTGCATCCACTTGGGAAGAAGATATATTGACACTTGGACCAGCTTTTTGAAGAATATTAACCATGCTTCCGACAAACCTTGCTTGAATAAAAAGTATAAAATAAAAGTTAAAAACTAATAAGTCAACGAGACTCAAGGTGTGTTCAGGCAGAACACAAAGCTAATTTTAGATGCAGAGTGATTGAATGCAAGTAAACAGAACGCCACGAGTGAGCACGATTAGACTAGACGATTAGGCACAAACTGAGGTGAACGCACATTTCGACTTCCGCAAGCTTTAATTAATATCTTGAAAACAAAATGAAGTCCTCAGCTGTGTGGGAGCACTTTAAACTGAGTGATGACAACGGCAGTGTGGCAGTTATAGCGTTTATTAATTTTACAATTGCTTCTTTTCATTACAGATCAAAACACTCAAAATAGCCTAAATTTAAAATTAATAAGTAAATTGTAGCTACAACAAACAAACAACAACATAATGAACAAACTTAAATAATTATATTCGACTGACTGTAGGAGAAGAACATTTAGTAGGCTATAATGAAAGTAAAAAATTAATTTTGCAATAACGTAAAAATAATAATGTTTTAGTTCTGCTACTGGAAATAGCGCTCAACCCGTCTGCTCTACCTGGACCCTGCCCAGCTAAACTATTCCCGGACTGTGCTCTGGACCTGCTCAGCTCAGCCTCTTAAACTCTGGATTCTAAGCTACAGTTCCCCCCCTGCTCTGCCGAGCAGCAACCAACCCGGTTCTGCAGGCATAGTTTTCCACTCTACCTCGTTCTTCAATATCCGATCCCCTCTACCCTTCAATAAATATTCCTCTTTTATCTGACTCCTGGCCCTGCAATGGACTGGCGACCTGTCCAGGGTGTACCCCGCCTTTTGCCCAATGTAAGCTGGGATAGGCTCCAGCCCCCCGCGACCCTGTACACAAGATAAGTGGTTGACGATGGATGGATGGATGGATATCTAACTCCTCCCTCTCTAAGTCTGCACTTGGGACTATTAGCCTAGCCATAACATTACATTATATTCATTAATTTAGCTGACACTTTTATCCAAAGCGACTTACAACTGCTATATACTGCTATATTGAACATTTAATAGTGTTCCCACAGAATCCCTCTCTGACCACTGTTTGATAACTTTTGAGTTTGTATTGCTGAACTACACACCATTGGGCAAAACTTTCTATACAAGACTGTCTGATAGTGCTGTAGCTAAATTTAAGGATGCGAGTCACAAAGTAACGGAGGACTCCTATGCTAATTTCAGTCCCTCCCAAATCGATCATCTTGTTGATAGTGCTGCAGCCTTGCTGCGAATGACACTCGACTCTGTAGCCCCTCTAAAAATGAAAATAATAAAACAAAGATGGTATAGTACTGAAACTCACATATTAAAGCAAATATCGCGGAAACTTGAGAGGAATTGGCGTTCCACCAAACTGGAAAATTCTCATTTAATTTGGCAAGATAGTCTTAAAACTTATATAGGAAGGCCCTCCGTAATGCCAGAGCAGCATACTACTCGTCATTAATAGAGGAAAATGGGAACAACCCCAGGTGTCTTTTCAGCACTGTAGCCAGGCTGACAGAGAGTCACAGCTCTATTGAGCCAAGTATTCCCATAGCTCTCAGTAGTTACGACTTCATGAGCTTCTTTAATGATAAAATTCTAACAATTAGAAACAAAATTCACCAAGACCTGCCCTTAACTGGCACCGACTTATCTCTAAACTCAGGAACCTTAGAAACAGCTGTAGAACCAGATATATGTTTAGACTGTTTTGCTTCCCTCAATCTTTACCAACTAACTTCAGTAATTTCTTCATCTAAACCATCAACCTGCCTCTTAGACCCCATCCCGACTAGGTTGCTTAAAGAAGTTTTACCCTTAGTCAGCACCTCTATACTAGATATGATCAATCTATCTCTATCAACAGGCTATGTACCACAGTACTTTAATGTAGCTGTAATTAAACCTCTTCTGAAAAAGCCCAAACTTGATCCAGATGTTTTAGCCAACTATAGACCTATATCTAACCTTCCATTTCTCTCTAAGATCCTTGAGAAAACAGTTGCTAAACAGCTGTGTGACTTTCTACAGAGCAATAGTTTATTTGAGGATTTTCAGTCAGGATTTAGAGTTCATCATAGCACAGAGACAGCACTGGTGAAAATTACTAACGACGTTCCTTATTGCATCAGACAAAGGACTTGTCTCTGTACTGGTTTTATTAGATCTTAGTGCTGCATTCGATACCATTGACAATCAGATCCTATTGCAGAGACTGGAACATTTCATTGGCATTAAAGGAACCGCTCTAAGCTGGTTTAAGTCCTATTTATCAGATCGATTTCAGTTTGTACATGTTAACGATGAGTCCTCCAGGCACGCCAAAGTTAGTCATGGAGTTCCTCAAGGATCTGTCCCCGGACCAATCCTCTTCACTTTATATATACTTCCCTTAGGCAATATTATCAGGAAATATTCCATAAACTTTCATTGTTATTCAGATGATGCTCAATTATATCTATCAATCAAGCCAGATGAAACTCATCAGTTAGCTAAACTTCAAATGTGCCTACAGGATGTTAAAACCTGGATGACCTGTAATTTTCTAATGTTAAACTCAGATAAAACTGAAGTTATTGTTCTGGGGCCTAAGCACCTCCGTGACGCATTATCTAAAGATATAGTTTCCCTTGATGGCATCGCCCTGGCCTCCAGCACCACTGTGAGGAATCTTGGAGTTATCTTTGATCAGGACATGTCGTTTAACTCTCACATTAAGCAAATTTCAAGGATCGCCTTTTTTCACCTACGTAATATTGGGAAATCAGGAATATCCTGTCCATGCATTTGTTACTTCTAGGCTGGATTACTGCAATTCTTTATTATCAGGCTGCTCGAAAAATTCCATTAAGACTCTTCAGCTGATCCAGAATGCTGCAGCACGTGTTCTGACAGGAACCAGGAAAAGAGATCATATTTCTCCTGTCTTAGCTTCTCTTGGCTTCCAGTAAAATCCTGAATAGAATTTATTTCATTCTTCTTACCTACAAAGCTCTTAATGGTCAGGCACCATCTTATCTTAAAGAGCTCTTAGTACCTTACTACCCCACCAGAGCACTGCACTCCCAGAATGCAGGGTTAATTGTGGTTCCTAGAGTCTCCAAAAGTAGACTAGGAGCCAGAGCGTTCAGCTGTCAAGCTCCTCTCCTGTTGAACCAGGTTCCAGTTTGGGTTCAGGAGGCAGACACCATCTCCACATTTAAGAGTAGGCTTAAGACTTTCCTCTTTGATAAAGCTTATAGTTAGGGCTGGCTCAGGTGAGTCCTGAACCATCCCTTAGTTATGCTGCTATAGGCCTAGACTGCCGGGGGATTTCCTATGATGCACTGAGCTCCTCTCTCCTCTACTTTCTCTCCCTCTGTATGCAACCTCATCCCATTAATGCATGTTACTAACACAACTTCTCCCCTTTTTGGTAGTCTTGTGCTTTCTCGTCCCTCTCCTCTCTCCTCCTATCACTTCCTGCAGGTGTTTTTGGCTCTGGAGCTGTGGAGTCTGGAGCTGTGGCTGTGGGTCACCTGCTGCCCCCGTGTTCCTGCTCGACACCCTCTGCTACAACAACTATTGTTACTAGTCCTATTGTTGTTATTGTTATAATCATTAACACTACTATACATAGCTATACCATTTTTCATTTAGTCTATAGCAACATCACTTTTACTCTCTGTACCTCTGTGTGTATACTGTGTAGGCGCTCTCTCTCTCTCTCTCTCTCTCTCTCCTTCACCCCCAACCGATCGAGGCAGATGGCCGCCCACCCTGAGCCATGGTTCTGCTCAAGGTTTCTGCCTCTTAAAAGGAAGTTTTTCCTTGCCTCTGTCGCCTAGTGCTTGCTCTTGGTGGGAATTGTTGGGCTTCTGTAAATAACATCATAGAGTACGGTCTAGACCTGCTCTTTTATGAAAAGCACTGTGAGATAACTGTTGTTGTGATTTGGCGCTATATGAATAAAATTTAATTGAATATATGTCAGAGGTCGCACGCCTCTGGAGCAACTAGGGGTTAAGTGTCTTGCTCAGGGACACATTGGTGGATGGGTCACAGAGGGTGATTCTCTCACACCAAAGGCAGGTGTCTTATCCACTGCTCCATCACCAACCCGAACAAAGTTTTGGTAAAAATAACTGAGAATAAAGTAACAGAGCGTTCTCTCTCTTTCTCTCTCTCTCCCACACAGGCACAGAACGAGGAACGAGGAAATTTGTTTTTAGAGACATGAGACTTCCTTTCCTCTGAAGCATCACGTAAAGCGACGTCTGTTTTCGGATGACGGCAGCAGCTGATCACAGCTGGATCAGCTGTCAGTCGGCTCGAACAGCTGTAGAGACTTTTGATGGAGTTTGTGTCTACATACATGTGCACTGTGTCGGTACTAATAAAGTCTCACAGTTCTCAGTGCAGAGCAGCATGACTCTCTGTTACCTGTTTAACAAACACCTGCACATGAATAATTATAGGTTTCTGTATGTCCTGCTCAGAGGCACAGGATCATTTCATGTCATTAATTTCATTCACACTTTTATCAGCTGATTACCTCCGGAGCCGCAGGCTGATTTCATCAGATGCAGTAGGTGAGATGGCTGGATGTGCAGGCTTTATTTTCCTTTGCCTGCTTCATTAGAGACTTTTGTGCAGTTTATTGTCCGACTCCTTAGGCTACGCTTTTACTATGTTTATGGTTACAGGAATGATCAGCCTCTCATGTGACTGTATAGAAATGAATATAAATGATGTAAAACACGTTTCTTGCTGACAGACTTCGACTCTCTCTGACTTTAAGTGTCTCCATAATAAAAGTTAATGGGAGAAATAAAAGAAAGAAAAATCTTTCTAATAAATTGTTCAGACCTACAATGAACTCAGATTTTAACAAGACTGTGAATCATAAAACAAATCAAATATAAGACTTTGCAGTGAAACACTTGAGTTTAACGTTATCTGTCCCAATGTATCAGATCAGTCCAATCAGCTGCAGCATCCAATCAAATTAACGCCTACCCAATAAAGGGGTGTGTCGGTCAGTAAAAGACTTCCGTGAAGGATGCACTGGTGTATCCTCGCTCATAGCTCCTCAGGAAGGAGGAAAGGACAAATAAGAGAGTTGAGAAGCACCCAATATATTTGTCGTGTAGACATTTCTGAAGATAGTTTAATACACACAGCTGTCATTCAATTGCTTTAGCTATTTAGCTATATGCAGTAGCAGGGGTGATTCTAGGATCAGACCTTTAGGGGTGCTCAGCCCCTAATGAGAATGTAACATGCATACAATGCCTTGTAAAAGTGTTCACTAATCGGTGGAGACAATAAGTAGGCCTATCAGAGAGGAGCTAGTGCAGAGCGGAGCGGGTCAGTCAAGGGCGTCACTTTGTGTTCAAATGTGGTGGGGACATAAGGGCTCAGATCAGGGGCGTGATGATACATTTGGGTCATGAGACGTGTCAATGCACGAGAGCAAGACAAGAAGATTTTTAGCACTATTTAGAGTAAATATTTGATGCTGAAATATGTGTCTGGGGGTCCTCCCCCACAACATTTTGAGCATTAAACTAAACAGACTGCCTGTCTGTGTCTCCTCCTCTCCCCCTGCATGTGCTCTCCCTCTCTCTTTGCTCCTGAGCCCAGCTGACAGTCCGCACCTGCACCTCGTCAGCCACCACCTGCCTGCCACACCTGCCAGCAATCAACCTCATCTCTGTCAGTACTTCAACCCCGGTTCTCCATGCAATCTCTGCTTGATCGTTGTTGCTCCTAACCTGGTGCCACTTCCTCACTCAAGCTCTTGAGTGAACTGCATCATCTCTGTTTCCCTGTTCCTAGTTTTCCCTAGGGATGTAACAATATCAAAATCTCACGGTATGATACAATTTTGATATTGACCTCACGGTACGATATTTATTGCAATATTGTGGAAAAGCTCACGGTATTGTTAAATAGCTCACTATAGTGTTTGTGATGATAATAGCGAAAAAATACAGACATTTATTCTGCTTTTGCCAGTCAACAGGCAATTTATTGTTGTATTTATGGATCATGACAACACAAAACGCTGATCACATAGTGCTTTTAAAGTGCAAGTTGTAGTCAGGAACATCAATATTCAAGTAGTAATATTTTGTTGCATTACTGATTCTTCTGTGCAATGTTCAAGTTAAGAAGCAACTAGAAAAATTGTAAACAATAGGGAATTCCCTTTAAGTGCAAACAAATATCAAGTTAAGTCAGGTTTAAATGTGCAAGGCAAATAAAAGCAGCCTTTTAAAACTGGTATTTAGGAACATAACTTAAACTTAAATAAAATAGTCAGTCAAAAAGCCTTTTAAAAAAACACTGAACTATCATTTAGCTTATGTTCACGTTTTTCATCAGAAAGATCAAAATATCTACATTGCAAGGGAGAAGGAAAAAAAAACAGTCTGGCAAAAAGCCTTCTGAAAAACACTGAACTATCCTTTAGCTAATGTTCAAGTTTTTCTTTAGAAAGATCAAAAGATCTACATTGCAAGGGAGAAGAAGAGACCTCTGGGCATATCCCCTGCTATTGAAAATACCCTTTCACTGGGCACCGAGGTAGCGGGTATACACAGGTAGGTCTTTGCTAATGAAGACAGAATAGGATACCGCCCTGCATTGTCTCTCCACCACTTAAGAGGGCAAGCAGACAGAGAAACTAATGCTTCTTTGCAGTAAGAGTCAATTTCTGCCTGAATTCCACCTGTGACTTGATTACTGCTAAAAGAAGAGCCAAGGAGGTCCTCGAGGGCATACTTCTTAAGAGGAGGCACAAAGCTCGTGCTGCTGTCGTCCAGATCTGCTGGATGTGGGCTCCTGGGCAGCACATCTTGGTCCTGGTTCATAAATGATAAAAAGACATTATATTAGCATTTTGTTACATTTTATTGTATTTCTCTCAATTTTCTCTATGGCACAGCATTAACATTTTTTACCTGTTGTTGCATCTGTGATGCTTTGAACTTTAATCTTTCAAAGACGTCCTCTCTCTC
Organism: Micropterus salmoides; assembly: GCF_014851395.1. Lineage (NCBI taxonomy): Eukaryota > Metazoa > Chordata > Actinopteri > Centrarchiformes > Centrarchidae > Micropterus > Micropterus salmoides. Next base: position 3,338,364 of record NW_024042261.1, on the reverse strand, counting down.
TCCACTGCCTAGATGTTGCAAGGTTCGAAAGCGTGGATCCAAAGCACTGCTCTCCTGCATGAACTTTTCATCCTCTCCTTGGTATCTGTCAGTAAGATCCTTCAAAATGGCTGCCTTCATCTGAGCAATTGCATTTGAGTAGTGATTATCTGTGGCCATGCTGTCTTGAATCATTTGTTTTAGTGGTGAAATGAGAGATATTGTTGGTTGCGACTCATGAGAACAGTTGTGGCCTTTTTTATTGGTAAAAGAATCTTCACAAGATCCTCTGCATTTGCAATGTCAGATGTGTCCAAAGTGTCAATTTCACGTGACTTGTGTGTCTCAGTTCATCACTCAGTAGGACTGCAGCAACAGCTTGTTGTTGTTCAAGGTATCGCTCCACCATGTCCAGAGAGCTATTCCATCTTGTCACTACATCAATAATGAGTTTATGTACAGGGAGATTCAGTAGTTTTTGTTTGGTGGTCAGCACGGCTATGGCTGTAGAACTGCGGTGAAAAAAACTTGCTACATGTCTGACTCTACCGAGGAGGCGGCTCACTGCGTTGACCTTTAAACCTGCTTGGGAGGCCAGGTTTAGTGTGTGCGCAAAGCACCGTATGTGAGGGGACAGTTCGGCTTCCTTTACTGCTACTCGCATGTTGCTTGCGTTGTCAGTGACAACAGCGATCCTTGTTCCAATCTTGTCCAGCCCCCACACTTTGACTACAGATTTAAGGACTTCGGCTATGTTTACGCCAGTGTGTGATTTGCTAAGCTGTCTAGTTTATAAAACATAACTCTGCATTTCCCATTCACTCGTCAAAACATGTGCCGTAATAATGATGTAACTGTGAGTCGCTCTGGAAGTCCACCCATCAGTGGTAATAGCAATGCACTCAGACTGTTTAAGGTTCAACATGACACGTTCTTTTGTCTCACGGTAAAGAGCAGGGAACACAGTTAGACTAAAAAGAGCCTGCGACGGCATTTGATACTTCGGCTCAAGCTTGGCCACTAACCTTTTAAATCCTTTGCCATCTACTGCAGAAAAGGGACGTAAATCACACGCTATGTATTCCACGATGTACCTCGTGATTTCTTGAGCCCTTGCGCTGTTGTGTGGCATAGTTGTTGAAAATGCCTCCTTCAGGGTTTTTTGACAGGACATTCTTTGAGAGAATCTGCAAACTTTTCCGGATGATGGGTCGTCAGATGACTTCGCATGTTGCTTGTGTTTCCTGTGTTGTATTGCAGTTTACTGTGGCAGTGCTTGCACATAGTCCATTGTCTGTCCACCACCTTCTCTCCTTTTGCGTTTTTTGACACGGCGAAACCAAAATGTTTCCAGACATCTGATTTAAAAGCTGCAGGGGCTGGCACAATCTCAACTTCGGGGTTGTTGTTTTCATCCTTACAAGTATCGCTGTCGGCCATGCTGGCTTGCTGTGAGCTTGTGTGGGCAGCGTGCAATCAATCCTATTGGCTTAACAACGGTTGTTGTGATGACGCAGCGCAAAGGATCATGGTCTATGTAGTTAACAATGATTTGTTCCGCGGGACTGTGTTTATTCCTCTTGCTTTTTGACGGACACCTGTCCTTTTATTATTGTAACCCAACCACGACGATATCGAGACACACGTTTACCACTGCGATAGCGCGATAACGTCAATATCGTTACATCCCTAGTTTTCCCTGTGTCTAACCCTGTCTGTCTGTCTGCCTTTCCCCAGGTCCACTCACCCTCGTCCTCTGTAGAGTCAGCTGGGCTCGCCCGCCTGCCCTCTCCCCTCGGACTTCCCCCACGGCGTCCTCCCGGCTCTCAATTCAATTCAAATTAGCTTTATTGGCATGAATGTGTAACAACAATATTGCCAAAGCATCATACATATAACATAACAACAATCAACCCCATAGATTTCATTAAACAAGTAATCAAAGCATATGTGTGTTTGTGTTAAAAAAAATTAAGAAATATTAAAAATTAAAATAAATAAATAAAACAGTAAGCGTGTGTGTGTGTTTAAATTTTATTTTTTGGGTCATGAGACGTGTCAACGCTCCACAGTCATCCCGGTCCCCAAAAAACCCTCCATCTCTGGACTAAATGACTACAGGCCCGTCGACATGACATCTGCAGTCATGAAGTCTTTTGAAAGACTGGTGTTGGCCCACCTGAAGGACATTACAGGCCCCTTGCTGGACCCTGCAGTTTGCCTACAGGGCTAACGGGTCAGTGAATGATGCAGTCAACTTGCATCACATCCTGCAACACCTCGACTCTCCAGGGACACATGAAAGGATTCTGTTCGTGGACTTCAGCTCAGCGTTCAACACCATCATCTCAGAAATCCTCAGAACCAAACTCACCCAGCTCACTGTGCCAGCCTCCACCTGTCAGTGGATCACAAACTTCCTGACTGACAGGAGTCAGCAGGTGAGGCTGGGGAACATCACATCCAGCACCCAGACTATCAGCACTGGCGCCCCCCAGGGGTGTGTGCTCTCCCCACTGCTCTTCTCCCTCTACACCAATGACTGCACCTCAGGAGACCCCTCTGTCAAACTCCTGAAGTTCGCTGACGACACAACGGTCATCGGCCTCATCCGGGACGGTGATGAGTCGGCCTACAGACGGGAGGTTGATCAGCTGGCTCTCTGGTGCGGTCAGAACAATCTGGAGCTTAACACTCTCAAAACTGTGGAGATGATCGAGGCCTTCAGGAGGAGCCCCCCCCCACTCTGCCCCCTCTGTCTCTAATCAGCCACCTGTTTACTGGTTACCAATTATTATTTATTCATCATTCTCTATCACCAAACCCACCTACCTCAAGTACATAACACCTGCACATAATACTTATTCAATCCAGCATCCTTTGCACTATGCTCCATCGCGTACATGTATTCATGTATGTGTACCTGTATATCACATCCACCTCCAACATGTACATAATAATGGTAATAATAATTTACTCCTGCATCCTTTGCACTCTGCTCATTGCACTATTGTCTCAGTCTTTCTTTATTGTTGTTGTTTATAGTGTGCATATATGTGTCCTCTAAACTGTAGCCTGCGTTTGATTTTATTATTGTATTATTGTATAAGTAAGTGCACGGTGAGCAATGTACAATCCAGAGTCAAATTCCTCCTATGTGTACACATATCTGTCAAATAAAGCTCTGATATTATGTAACTTCTGTGTTTGAGTTAAAATGTCTTAGCAGCATGTAGGTGTTGTCATATTAGGCTCTGTCACTTTAAGAGGGTAACCTCTGACCCTGAAATGTGATGTTTCTTTTAAGAGAGGCCTCCGATTTGTTTATGTAGATGCCTGTCACCTTTCTACACTTGTGATAGGTTAAGGGGCGGGCCTAACAGGCAGAGCGGAGTCTACGAGTCAGCCTGCTGCTTCCGGCATGTTCTCTGGAGGTAACTTAGCGACAAGCTGCAGCAGACAGAAAGCTGTAATTTAATAATTATACATACAGTCAGTAGCCTGGCTGGTTTATAATAAGTTTGTCAATCTGCTACACAGTTTTGTGTACTGTACTGTGTGAGAGCCGTGCTAGTCTGCAGATAGCAACAGGTTAGCAACATCGCTAACAGCAAGCTAACGTTAAACGGACACTTTACCACTGACAGCACCGCACGTGAGCCGATAAGCACCTCTGGCTTTGAGGGAGACCATCCTGTACCTGTCCTCATCTTCATCTTTCTGAGAGGATTGCAAAACATGACACCAGTGGGAGTTATCTGGACGATGCTGTGAAACTGAGCTTACTTTAAAGGGTTAAACATTGCTGCCCAACAAACAGGTGGAGGACGGCTCAGTGACGGTCGGTTCTAACGTTTATTAAACTCTGTGGGAAATGTTAAACAGCACGGCGGGGTCGCAATGAGTCTGCGGGCTCTCTGAAAAACTTCAGTCCTCCAGAAGTTTGCCCTGAGGAAAAGCCGCCGCTGCGCCTTTCTGCTGAAGTGAGCCTGCTTTGGTGAGTGAAGCATCGTTTATGGGCCCGACTGTGTGCTGTTGCTCCGTGTATGGGACAAACTGTTGTGCTGGATCGGTTGATACCAGGCTATGGATTGCGGTTGTTGTCATGTAGCCGCTTTCATGCTGCTTTTTTATTATTACGCCAATATGGCGGCTGGCTGCGCTGGATGAAAGGTACGGAGCCGGGAGTATAAATTCTCTCTCTCTCTCTCTCTCTCTCTCTCTCTCTCTCTCTCTCTCTCTCTGTGTTTTGTGGAGCCATACTGTTTGTTGACATGTTAGAAACATAGTAGCAAGAGAGTATTGTAGTTTTACTGGCATCTATATTTTTGAACCATTTTAATGAAATAGTATGGTTAATAATACTAGTATATACATTGTGTATATTTCAATTAAATTATTATATAGTCTAATATGAAGGAAAAATATTAATGCTCCCTGATGTCTGTAATCTTGAGTGGGCTTGTTCCCAGTAAATGTTTTGTTCTTTGCAGTCAGTGCTCTCCTACAAATAAAAGCTGTAGTTGTTTTTTAAGGAAAAGGTCAACTAGTTTATTTTAAGAACTACTGCCCAACACATACAGATACATAACATATTAGAACAGGATTTTTATGGCAGCTTGCCATAATGCAAACACATTTTTTACATCTCCTCCTACACCATAGCTCCGATTGCCACCAAATTTGCTCTGGATCATTATTGGACTTAACATATATAAAGTTGTATAAAGCTTGTTGATAGCTCCTTTCGTTTTGAAGATATTGACCAATAAACATGTAAATTGGCGTGGTGCAGGACATAAATAGACAAAGATCCACAACCGTTGGTCCAATCATCACAAAACTCACAGGATATGTCCACATGAGTGCCGGAAATATGCCTTGAAAGTTTCAGTCAAATCAACCACTAGGTGGTGCTTTAAATGCATCATAAGTGGACGTTGAATGATACAAATCAAGCTATAGAACAGAAAATGCTTGTCCAGTTCTTACAAAACTTGCAGGATATGTTTTATAACAATGTTGAACCGTATGTGTGAAATTATTTTGATGGCGATATTGCGAAAAAAGGTATGAACCCGTGAATCGCCGCTTGTGGCTATATTTAGTTAACAAAAATCTTTATTTTGGTTGCACAGAATCTGTAAAGTATAAATTATCTCTATTAGTATAATATTCTAACATTAAATTAAAACTAATTTCATAGCTAGGCTACAGTTAGCAGTGTTAGCACATAAATACCAATGCAGTCCATCATGTCTAATAAGAACTTAGGCTAGCAGGGACAATATCCAGGGGGGCATCAATGAGGTCTTGTAACATAATCAAAAAGAAATAGTTTCAGGGATCCCGAGCTGGTTTGTCCACATCTATAAAGGCAGGGGTAGATTAGACCTTTATAAATTACACCTCTCCTGCAAAATGTACTAGACAATTTTCACAGTCAGCATCTCTGTCAGCAGAGACACAGGGAGAAGATGAATTTACTAAACCATCGACAGTATTGAAAAGAAATTTAGGGTTATGCTGAGTAGTAGATATAAGATTAGAAGTAGCACATTCTGGCGTCCTTCACCATCCTATTAAAACAGATTAAACCCTCTTTCTTTTTCACCTGATTTTTTCCATCTGAGCTCAGCTTTTCTACGTTCCCTTTACAGCTTCAAATAGTGTCATTAAACCTTCAACCAGGTTGAAGAACATACACAATTAAAATAAATAACCAGATCATTAGTCAAGGACATCAGGAAGCACATTGGCAAATGAATTAAACTGAGTACAGAATTTCAAGCCACTGAGCTGATTGGAGAATAGCAGTCTGTACCACAGTTGAAAGTAATGAGTTTGTGGTCAGATACATACATGTCCTTAATTTCCACAGAAGGTAAGTTCAGACTCAAGGTCTACAGGGTGGCCATGGAGGGGGCCTGATCATGTTGTTGAAAATTAAAAGAATTTGGGATCAGTAGTGAGGACGTTAGAAGTCAATGTGCCTCTTAAAATCACCACAAAAATAATTATTCTATAATAGGACAACACTAGATAAAAATTCAGGAAATTCCATCAGGAAAGGGCCAGCAGGTTTAGGGGTGGCTGTAAATAACAGCAAATATGATGGGGAGTAGGGCCACTTAGTTTAAACATGAGCACTTCAAAGAAAGAAAAATCATTGCAGAAAACTTGATTACACTTTAATCATTGCAGAAAACTTGATTACACTTTAGGTGCGTCCTATAGACACTTCCCAGACCACCACCACCATGACCACTCTCCCTAGGGTAACTTAAAACAATCGACAAGCAGACTGTGATCACGAGGGCGTGATCAGGACTCATAAAAACATAAAATCTAAATTACTAGAAAACCTAAGATCATTTATAATAAAAGTTTTGCTTGAGAAGGATCTTACATTAAGAGCCATATTTAGCCATTTAAACTGATCCAAACTCATCACGTACAAACGGGAGTACTAATGTCCTTCCACAAGGGGGAGTCAGTGTCACTCCCAACTTAAATATGCAACATCCAGTTAAACTTTCTAAATAAACGCACTTCTTAATGTTGCATACGTTGCAATATTGAAACGGTACATTATTAACGTGTTAATCCTTCAACCTAGAATGAAATTTAATGCCATGCGAACGCCTCTGGGCGTGGCAGGGCTGAACTATGAATGACTACTCCAATCCTATTGGTGTTACTAGAACGGTAGTGTGTGACGGCGTAACTGGAGGGGTATATAAGCACGCCGGCACACAGGACACATTAGCCCTTTCTATGAAGCAAGGCACTCCAGGCGGGGTGAGGTGTGGCGGACCGACACAGTGTCTCGTTCCCCTTCTCGGGGAACAAGGGTTACAGGAGGGAGAGGGAGGGAGGGAGATATCGCTCAAACACCTCCCCCTGAGTTTTGGCGTGCTAGTAAGCAAGAGGGGCGCATCCAGGAGAAAAGCCCTCTCCCTCCCCTGGATGCCCAAGAGGTTGAGCCACAGATGGCGCTCCGTAGCCACCAAAGCCGCCATGGATCGGCCGATGGAACAGGCCGCTTCCTTGGTCACACGGAGAGAAGTCCGTCGCTCTACGGAGCTCAGTCAGGTCCTCCTCAGAGGGACCTCCCCCTACGTCACAGTCCCGAAGGAGATCGGCCTGGTATGCCTGCAAGACAGCCATCGTGTGCAGGCTAGCACCAGCTCGACCCGCTGCCATGTAGGCCTTGCCCACCAAATCGGACGTCATTTGACACGGCTTGGTGGGGAGCACCGGCGTCCGGAGGGATGAGGCGAGGTTGGGAGAGAGGTAGCTAGCCAGTGCCTCCTCCACCCATGGCATCGCTCCGTAGCCATGCTGTCTGATCTCCGTTACGTTGCCGTAGTCCAGCCGGGGGGATGTGGACAGCCGTGCAGAGAAGGTTTTGTTCCATGATCTACACAACTCGTTGTTATTCTCCATGCTAAGCACATCTAGCTCCTCAGAGCCAGATCGTGCAAGCCTCTCCGGACCCCTCGAGTGGGAGAAACCGAGAAACGGGCTCCCGGTCGGGGACGAGGGGGGACTTAAACCCAATTGAGCATCTCTGGAGAGACCTGAAAATGGCTGTCCACCAACGTTTACCATCCAACCTGACAGAACTGGAGAGGATCTGCAAGGAGGAATGGCAGAGGATACCCAAATCCAGATGTGAAAAACTTGTTGCATCTTTCCCAAAACGACTCATGGCTGTATTAGATCAAAAGGGTGCTTCTACTAAATACTGAGCAAAGGGTCTGAATACTTATGACCATGTGATATTTCAGTTTTTCTTTTTTAATAAATTTGCAAAAATTTCTACATTTCTGTTTTTTTTCTGTCAAGATGGGGTGCTGAGTGTACATTACTGAGAAATAAAATTAACTTTTTTGATTTTTGGAAAATGGCTGCAATGAAACAAAGAGTGAAAAATTTAAAGGGGTCTGAATACTTTCCGTACCCACTGTATATACACAGTATGTAGGGCTGGGGGGTTTTGTCGACATAATCGATTATGTAAATACGTCTACTCGCATTACGTGCGTCGAAGCGTCGCTGCAGCCAATGTTTCTGGGATTCCCCCAGACAAGCTCCAGCTACAAGACCTCACCTTCCCTGGCTAAGGTTTGGGAGTATTTTAGACAGACACTCAACAACGTGCTGCTCCGTGAGCTCTGTGAATTGGAAATAGCATCACTGCAGCTGCAGTCCACGAATACGTGGAATACTAATCGAAAAAATAAACGTTGGATTAACTGACTTGAAAAATAATCGTTATGTACAGCCCTAACTGTTTGTAAATAAGATTAATTGGATTGTATTCACAGGTAGTATAAAACATGTTAAATGTGTCCATTAAATGTTAAAAAGACAATGAAATGTTAGGGAAATTACTATTTATATTACTATATATTATTCTTTTATTTAGGGTTGCTGTAAAAGCATTAAATAAATACGTAGACTTTTTAGACGTAGACAGATTAATACATTGAAATTTACAAAATTTTCCCACTACGGGGTCGAGGTCCACCCACCACAGTCTTACAAAATCCTGTGGGAAACACTGATGACTTTATATAGGCTAATGTTTATTTATAAAGGATAAAACTAGCACAGCAATGACACCATATGGAACATTAGGGTCAGAAACTATGGGAGAGCAGCCTGTTGCACCAGCAATGCGTAAGTTCTACCTTAAGTTAGGGTGCAAAGTCCACACTAAACAATACGTTGAAACTAGTTAGTTTGAGACTTAAGTTGTGTCGATGTTTGGTTGCACCACCGAGACGTAAGGTTCATCTTAGCTACTCTGGCGTAAAGTCTATACTAATCAAAACAGTGTCGCAGAAAATTACGTTTACGCATCCCAGGGCCAATCATTGAACAGCACTATTCTTAACAGAGTTTATTACGGTTTTGTCATCTGTTTGTCTCTCTCTCTTTCAACATTTGCAATACTGAAGAGGCTAACGGCTAAAAATAGCAACAAACCAACAAAAAGGTACCTATACAAGGACAAATAATTATGATTAGGTGATAACTATGAAACCTTAATCTACAGCTAGTCTCACAGTGACATTGAGTGGTAACACAGTTAACTACAACATAGGCGTAATTTAACGGTGCCCGTAACGAACGGTAAAATATAACGGGCAGATGAAATTGTAACATATATGCGTAGCAGCCATTATCCCCCTCATATTTCAAAACCTACTTTTCTCTTTTATTTCGGAGTTGGCTAGGCGAGAAGGTTTACTATGAGTGTCTAGTCAATCAATCACTCCACATCATACATAATTAAACTGTTGAAACGCGGACAGAAATAGTGTAAGTAAGGCCTACAGAAAACATCCGACACAACGCAAAGGAGATGCTGAAAAGTTAAGGGAGAAAAAATACGAGTTTGCTGAAGACAGCTAAGTGCCTCCATATTACAGACTTTTCTTCTGTGCTGCTGTTATTACAACCTACCTGAAGACAGGGTGGGGAGTAACTTGTTACAAGTAACGCAAATTTGCAAAAATAAATAAATAATTAAAGCTGCAAGCAGCGTTGGGAGGGCCCTCGCACTTGTAAGCGCGTCCGCGTGTGAGCCGGCCGAGTTGCATATTCTGGAGCTCTGCCGGTGCGGCTGTGAATTTGCTACGCGGTTATGACGCCGCATGAAGGTGTTATATGTCACTTCCTGTGTCCCCTATGTGGAGTTACATAGCACTTGCCGCTATGAATATAAATCGGTATTGGTGTGTAGATGTCTGCGGGGTGGGACAGTTATCAAGCACGTAAAGTTTGTTTCAGATGTGAGCATGTACACTGAACAATAATGTACCCAAACAATAAAATAAATTCCTTTTATATTTCCCTGCCTTGTTGTTTATGTGTACATACAGAGGAAGAATGTGAGAACAGCACACATTTCATCGTTACTGTGTGTTAGAGCATGGGAGAACAGTGGATACTTTTAATACAGCCCACACCCCTAATACTGTGTAACTATAACAAGTACAGAACAGAAGAAAAAGATGTTCTTTCTTTACAACTGTCTGCATAGCTTATTCATATTGTGTAATGAATGAAAATAAATAGGCCTACTAGGCTCCTCTCTACTTTGACATTTAAGATTAGCTTGTTTGATCCACCTTCATACACATGTGACATTACTGTACAACTTGAGAAAGGTGAGTTGTTTTCTGCTCCAGCCTGCCTAAAAGAAAAGCGTTTTTGGGATTAAATGGACTTTATTAGCTGCTGCAGTGCAGGATGAACTCAGAACAGACCCATTTCTCACCTTATTATTCTAAATCATGCAACGAAGAAGAAGAAATGCATAATAAATCCTGTCCACAAATACTGTACAGCATGTAGTCTGATGAACAAGACTTGTGTTATAGCTGACTTGGGCAGTGAAATGTTTAATTTTTTTAATTCATGTGGTCATAGTTGTCCACAACTCAAATCAGAATATAAGAAGAAATGTTTTATACCACCTCAAGAAGGCTTCCTATCAGAAAGGTAGGAAGGTATTTCAAATGTACAACTGCAGTACTTAAATCTAAGTAAAGTAATTTCCCTGACATTTTTGTGTTACGCATGTAACAGGTTTTATACTTCCTGTGAGTATAATCCAATCAATCTTATTTTCATACTGTATATCCGTTGTGTAATTTGATAAATTGTGTTGTATGTGGTGCTCGCATCGGGTACTACTGAGACTTCATTGCCCTTCTCAGAGAAGACTCTGACTGCAACATGCGTCTTTGTAAAGAAAGAAACGGACAGAAAAAGTCTCTCACTCTCCCTGTCAGCTCGCTCTGCTCCGTTAAAACTGAATTTACCATACAGAATTGAATACGAGTGCACTCTAGATTTAGCTGCAGCCAGCTGACCGTGTGCTTCTCCCTATACCGCAGTTCTGTGTCCATGCATGCAGCAAACTGAAAGCACTGTCTGTTGGAGCGTCTACGTGAAAAGAGAAGGAAGACATTGCTGGTAGTATTGTCTTCAGAGTTGTTAAACACCTCAGCGCACTGAAGGAAGCCATCTGACTGTGTGAAGGGCAAGATCGTTGATGTCTGCAGGCAGAGTAGGAGCTCTCCTGTCTGACTGGTCCACCAATAGCAGAGAAGATGACCCCTTGAGACACAGCCCCTCCTCATTTGCATAATGAGGCAGAAATGCATAGAAAAATTTAAAAAAGACAGGCAGAAATAAATACCATGGGTGAAAATAAATAAGGTAAATAAATACAAAGGAAGAATAAAACAGACAAAATATTAAAACACACACATAAATAAATTAAAAAAAAAAAATATATATATATATATATATAATCCGAGCAAATTCAATAGGGACCTCACACGGTCGTGCTCGGGCCCTAATTATAGATATATATATATATATATATATATATATATATATATATATATATATATATATATATATATATATATATATATATATATTAGCAAATCCAATAGGGACCTCGCACGGTCGTGCTCGGGCCCTAATAAAGGAACGTGAAAAGGCAATGACTTATTTTTATATTTTTAGGGCCCGAGCACGACCGTATGAGGTCCCTATTGAATTTGCTCGGATTCTTTTTTTTTTTTTTTTTTTCTGCAAAGTAGGCTCAACTGACATGGCCTAAACATTCTCGAAAACTCACCAAAATTTGCAAACATGTCAGAACCGGTGAAAAATTTCGTATTCTACAAGTTTCGCACATGGGCGTTGCAAAATGACTCGCTAGCGCCACCTAGAAAATTGGAAAAAATTAGCCCCTCGTTCACGTTCAACCTACATGTACGAAATTTTCTGGGGACATGTATCATATCAAGACGCACAAAAAAGCCTCAAGAACCCATAGCCTAAAGTCAACAGGAAGTCGGCCATTTTGAATTTTACGGCCATTTTTGGATGATTTACACACTTCGTACTTTAACGAACTCCTCCTAGGGATTTAGTCGGATCGACGTCAAATTTCTGCTGTGCCTTCTAAAGGCATTGAAGATGAAAAGTTGTGCTATTTGCAAGTTTTCGTCAATGGGCGTGTCCGTGGCGTGGCGTCAAAGATCAACTCTTCGCCATGACACGGAAGTTGTCGTAACTTCAGTGTACATGCTCACATCTGCACCAAACTGTACATGTAGGATGAGAGTCCCGCCCTGAACACATGTACATGCTGACATTCACCCACAGTCATAGCGCCACCTGCTGGCAACAGGAAGTGACTTTTAACGAAGCAGCCCCCGCCGCACGTTTCACCTACGTGCACGAATTTTCTGTGGTACGTGTATCTTGTCCAGACGCACAAAAAAGCCTCTTGGAGCGATGCCCTAAAATCAACAGGAAGTAGGCCATTTTGAATTTTACGTCAAATTTTGGATGATTTACACACTTCGTACTTTAACGAACTCCTCCTATGGATTTAGTCCGACCGACTTCAAATTTGTGCTGTGCCTTCTAAAGGCTTTGAAGATGAAAAGTTGTGCTATTTGCGAGTTTTCGTCAATGGGTGTGTCCGTGGCGTGGCGTCAGAGATCAAGTCTTCGCCATGACACAGGAAGTTGTTGTAACTTCAGTGTACATGCTCACATCTGAACCAAACCAGTCAGACAGGAGAGCTCCTACTCTGCCTGCAGACATCAACGATCTTGCCCCTCACACAGTCAGATGGCTTCCTTCAGTGCGCTGAGGTGTTTAACAACTCTGAAGACAATACTACCAGCAATGTCTTCCTTCTCTTTTCACGTAGAAGCACCGACAGACAGTGCTTTCAGTTTCCTGCATGCATGGACACAGAACTGCGGTATAGGGAGAAGCACATGGTCAGCTGGCTGCAGCTAAATCTGGAGTGCACTCGTATTCAATTCTGTATGGTAAATTCAGTTTTAACGGAGCAGAGCGAGCTGACAGGCAGAGTTAGAGACTTTTTCTGTCCGTTTCTCTCTTTACAAAGACGCATGTTGCAGTCAGTCTTCTCTGAGATGCGAGCACGACATACAACACAATTTATCAAATTACACAACGGATATACAGTATGAAAATAAGATTGATTGGATTATACTCACAGGAAGTATAAAACCTCTTACATGGGTCTATTAAAAGTAAAGTAACACAAAAATGTCAGGGAAATTACTTTACTTAGATTTAAGTACTGCAGTTGTACATTTGAAATACCTTCCTACCTTTCTGATAGGAAGCCTTCTTGAGGTGGTATAAAACATTTCTTCTTATATTCTGATTTGAGTTGTGGACAACTATGACCACATGAATTAAAAAAACATTTCACTGCCCAAGTCAGCTATAACACAAGTCTTGATCATCAGACTACATGCTGTACAGTATTTGTGGACAGATTTTGTCCCAGGATTTCTTATGCATTTCTTCTTCTTCGTTGCATGATTTAGAATAATAAGGTGAGAAATGGGTCTATTCTGAGTTCATCCTGCACTGCAGCAGCTAATAAAGTCCATTTAATCCCCAAAACGCTTTTCTTTTAGGCAGGCTGGAGCAGAAAACAACTCACCTTTCTCAAGTTGTACAGTAATGTCACATGTGTATGAAGGTGGATCAAACAAGCTAATCTTAAATGTCAAAGTAGAGAGGAGCCTAGTAGGCCTATTTATTTCCATTCATTACACAATATGAATAAGCTATGCAGACAGTTGTAAAGAAAGAACATCTTTTTCTTCTGTTCTCTACTTGTTATAGTTACACAGTATTAGGGGTGTGGGCTGTATTAAAAGTATCCACTGTTCTCCCATGCTCTAACACACAGTAACGATGAAATGTGTGCTGTTCTCTCATTCTTCCTCTGTATGTACACATAAACAACAAGGCAGGGAAATATAAAAGGAATTTATTTTATTGTTTGGGTACATTATTGTTCAGTGTACATGTTCACATCTGAAACAAACTTTACGTACTTGATAACTCTCCCACCCCGCAGACATCTACACGTCAATACCGATTTATATTCATAGCGGCAAGTGCTATGTAGCTCCACATAGGGGACACAGGAAGTGACATATAGCACATTCATGCGGCGTCGGAAACGCGTAGGAAATTCACAGCCGCACCGGCAGAACTCCAGAATGTGCAACTCGGCCGGCTCACGCGCGGACGCGCTTACAAGTGCGAGGGCCCGCCCAACGCTGCTTGCAGCTTTAATTAGGGCCCGAGCACGACCGTGCGAGGTCCCTATTGAATTTGCTCGGATTATTTATTTATTTATTTTTTTTTTTTTTTTTTTTTCTGCAAAGTAGGCCCAAATGACATGGCCTAAACATACTCGAAAACTCACCAAAATTTGCAAACATGTCAGAACCGGTGAAAAATTTCGTATTCTACAAGTTTCGCACATGGGCGTTGCAAAATGACTCGCTAGCGCCACCTAGAAAATTGGAAAAAATTAGCCCCTCGTTCACGTTCAACCTACATCTACGAAATTTTCTGGGGACATGTATCATGTCAAGACGCACAAAAAAGCCTCAAGAACCCATAGCCTAAAGTCAACAGGAAGTCGGCCATTTTGAATTTTATGGCCATTTTTGGATGATTTACACACTTCGTACTTTAACGAACTCCTCCTAGGGATTTAGTCGGATCGACGTCAAATTTCTGCTGTGCCTTCTAAAGGCATTGACGATGAAAAGTTGTGCTATTTGCGAGTTTTCGTCAATGGGCGTGTCCGTGGCGTCGATGATTCGCTATGAAACAGGAAGTTGTTGTAACTTCAGTGTACATGCTCACATCTGGACCAAACTGTACATGTAGGATGAGAGTCCCGCCCTGAACACATGTACATGCCGACATTCACCCACAGTCATAGCGCCACCTGCTGGCAACAGGAAGTGACTTTAACGAAGCAGCCCCCGCCGCACGTTTCACCTACGTGCACGAATTTTCTGTGGTACGTGTATCTTGTCCAGACGCACAAAAAAGCCTCTTGGAGCGATGCCTAAAATCAACAGGAAGTCGGCCATTTTGAATTTTACGTCAAATTTTGGATGATTTACACACTTCGTACTTTAACGAACTCCTCCTAGGGATTTAGTCCGACCGACCTCAAATTTCTGCTGTGCCTTCTAAAGGCATTGAAGATGAAAAGTTGTGCTATTTGCAAGTTTTCGTCAATGGGCGTGTCCGTGGCGTGGCGTCAAAGATCAAGTCTTCGCCATGACACGGAAGTTGTCGTAGCTTCAGTGTACATGCTCACATCTGGACCAAACTGTACATGTAGGATGAGAGTCCCGCCCTGAACACATGTACATGCTGATATTCACCCACAGTCATAGCGCCACCTGCTGGCAACAGGAAGTGACTTTTAACGAAGCAGCCCCCGCCGCACGTTTCACCTACGTGCACGAATTTTCTGTGGTACGTGTATCTTGTCCAGACGCACAAAAAAGTCTCTTGGAGCCATAGCCTAAACCCAACAGGAAGTCGGCCATTTTGAATTTTACGTCAAATTTTGGATGATTTACACACTTCGTACTTTAACGAACTCCTCCTAGGGATTTAGTCCGACCGACCTCAAATTTGTGCTGTGCCTTCTAAAGGCATTGAAGATGAAAAGTTGTGCTATTTGCAAGTTTTCGTCAATGGGCGTGTCCGTGGCGTGGCGTCAGAGATCAACTCTTCGCCATGACACGGAAGTTGTCGTAACTTCAGTGTACATGCTCACATCTGGACCAAACTGTACATGTAGGATGAGAGTCCCGCCCTGAACACATGTACATGCTGACATTCACCCACAGTCATAGCGCCACCTGCTGGCAACAGGAAGTGACTTTTAACGAAGCAGCCCCCGCCGCACGTTTCACCTACGTGCACGAATTTTCTGTGGTACGTGTATCTTGTCCAGACGCACAAAAAAGCGTCTTGGAGCGATGCCCTAAAATCAACAGGAAGTCGGCCATTTTGAATTTTACGTCAAATTTTGGATGATTTACACACTTCGTACTTTAACGAACTCCTCCTAGGGATTTAGTCCGACCGACTTCAAATTTGTGCTGTGCCTTCTAAAGGCATTGAAGATGAAAAGTTGTGCTATTTGCGAGTTTTGCGAGTCAATGGGTGTGTCCGTGGCGTGGCGTCAGAGATCAAGTCTTCGCCATGACACAGGAAGTTGTTGTAACTTACGTGTACATGCTCACATCTGAACCAAACTTTACGTGCTTGATAACTCAAGGGGTCATCTTCTCTGCTATTGGTGGACCAGTCAGACAGGAGAGCTCTTACTCTGCCTGCAGACATCAACGATCTTGCCCCTCACACAGTCAGATGGCTTCCTTCAGTGCACTGAGGTGTTTAACAACTCTGAAGACAATACTACCAGCAATGTCTTCCTTCTCTTTTCATGTAGACGCTCCGACAGACAGTGCTTTCAGTTTGCTGCATGCATGGACACAGAACTGCGGTATAGAGAGAAGCACACGGTCAGCAGGCTGCAGCTAAATCTGGAGTGCACTCGTATTCAATTCTGTATGGTAAATTCAGTTTTAACGGAGCAGAGCGAGCTGACAGGCAGAGTTAGAGACTTTTTCTGTCCGTTTCTCTCTTTACAAAGACGCATGTCAGAGTCTTCTCTGAAGAGGGCAATGAAGTCTCAGTAGTACCCGATGCGAGCACCACATACAACACAATTTATCAAATTACACAACGGATATACAGTATGAAAATAAGACTGATTGGATTATACTCACAGGAAGTATAAAACCTGTTACATGCGTAACACTGTAATGTCAGGGAAATTACTTTACTTAGAATTAAGTACTGCAGTTGTACATTTGAAATACCTTCCTAACTTTCTGATAGGAAGCCTTCTTGAGGTGGTATAAAACATTTCTTCTTATATTCTGACTTGAGTTGTGGACAACTATGACCACATGAATTAAAAAAATTAAACATTTCACTGCCCAAGTCAGCTGTAACACAAGTCTTGTTCATCAGACTACATGCTGTGGACAGATTTTGTCCCAGGATTTATTATGCATTTCTTCTTCTTCGTTGCATGATTTAGAATAATAAGGTGAGAAATGGGTCTGTTCTGAGTTCATCCTGCACTGCAGCAGCTAATAAAGTCCATTTAATCCCAAAAACGCTTTTCTTTTAGGCAGGCTGGAGCAGAAAACAACTCACCTTTCTCAAGTTGTACAGTAATGTCACATGTGTATGAAGGTGGATCAAACAGCTAATCTTAAATGTCAAAGTAGAGAGGAGCCTAGTAGGCCTATTTATTTTCATTCATTATACAATATGAATAAGCTATGCAGACAGTTGTAAAGAAAGAACATCTTTTTCTTCTGTTCTCTACTTGTTATAGTTACACAGTATTAGGGGTGTGGGCTGTATTAAAAGTATCCACTGTTCTCACATGCTCTAACACACAGTAACGATGAAATGTGTGCTGTTCTCACATTCTTCCTCTGTATCTACACATAAACAACAAGGCAGGGAAATATAAAAGGAATTTATTTTATTGTTTGGGTACATTATTGTTCAGTGTACATGCTCACATCTGAAACAAACTTTACGTGCCTGATAACTCTCCCACCCCGCAGACATCTACACACCAATACCGATTTATATTCATAGCGGCAAGTGCTATGTAGCTCCACATAGGGGACACAGGAAGTGACATATAGCACCTTCATGCGGCGTCGGAACCGCGTAGGAAATTCACAGCCGCACCGGCAGAGCTCCAGAATGTGCAACTCGGCCGGCTCACGCGCGGACGCGCTACAAGTGCGAGGGCCCGCCCAACGCTGCTTGCAGCTTTAATTTTTTATTTAATTTTTTTTTCTGCAAAGTAGGCCCAAATGACATGGCCTAAACATACTCGAAAACTCACCAAAATTTGCAAACATGTCAGAACCGGTGAAAAATTTCGTATTCTACAAATTTCGCACATGGGCGTGGCAAAATGACTCGCTAGCGCCACCTAGAAAATTGGAAAAGATTAGCCCCTCGTTCACGTTCAACCTACATGTACGAAATTTTCTGGGGACATGTATCGTATCAAGACGCACAAAAAAGCCTCAAGAACCCATAGCCTAAAGTCAACAGGAAGTCGGCCATTTTGAATTTTATGGCCATTTTTGGATGATTTACACACTTCGTACTTTAACGAACTCCTCCTAGGGATTTAGTCGGATCGACGTCAAATTTCTGCTGTGCCTTCTAAAGGCATTGACTATGAAAAGTTGTGCTATTTGTCAATGGGCGTATCCATGGCGTGGCGTCAAAGATCAAGTCTCTGCCATGACACAGGAAGTTGTTGTAACTTCAGTGTACATGCTCACATCTGCACCAAACTTTCCATGCTTGATAACTCTCCCACCCCGCAGACATCTACACACCAATACCGATTTATATTCATAGCGGCAAGTGCTATGTAGCTCCACATAGGGGACACAGGAAGTGACATATAGCACCTTCATGTGGCGTCGGAACCGCGTAGCAAATTCACAGCCGTACCGGCAGAGCTCCAGAATGTGCAACTTGGCCGGCTCACACCCGCTGCTTGCAGCTTTAATCTACTCTTAATTTTGCTACATTTTCAATTCATACATCTATTAAGGACTAGGTGTAAGATTTAAGTTGTAACTTATGTCTACGTTGGACGTATTTCAGCTGGTGCAACCCTTAAAACGTTAGTAGCACGTAAACCCCGACTTAAGTTAGAAATTACGTTCAAACTAGGCTAAATTTGAACTTACACATAGTTGGTGCAACCCAGTGCAGGACCAGAACATTTGCTGTTTAAATCCACAACTTTGAGTGAGAACTGATGCCGCGTTGCCTGGAACAGTGTGGACTTTAATTTCATTGTTCTGCAGCATCCTTGTTAATTATAGATTATATTTTGGCCCGAGGGAACTCACTTTCTCTCACTGCTAGTATTTTTCTTCATCTCTCTCATTATGAGCCATGCAGTTCAGAACTCTCGGATGCAGTACAACAACAGTGTAAAAGATGTTCCTATTTCCCAACAAATCAAGGTCACTTTGGGATGTTCATTATGGGCAAATCTGGAAATACTCTTGAGAAATTCAAAATTCTTAATCTATTACCACTTGATAAAATGTTGAAAACTGAAATAGGCTATGCCTTTAAGCCAAAAGCTCTTGGAGGAGGAAATCTGGGTCACCAGGCGGTGATCGCCCTGTGGGAATGTGGACTGTGTGAATGGGATCAGTGTAGCAGAAGAAGTGAGACTAAAGAGATTTGAGACAAGAGTAACTAAACCTCCAATGTGACAGATTTTGGAGGTTAGAAACCAGGCTGGTTGAAATGCAGTGGGTGGACTGCAGAACAAGGCAAGGCAAGTTTATTTGTATAGCATATTTCAACAACAAGGTCATTCAAAGTGCTTTACATAAAACATAAAATCAACAGGGAAATATAAAAAGTTAAAAGTTAAATAGAAAATAAAAACAGGCAGGTCTCCCACTTTTTCTTATTTTCCTCCTTTTACTCTATCCCCCTTTAGTTACTTAGGGACTCTAATCCTTCTTTAGATACAGTCGTCACTGTAAGTCCAGATTTACAAACTCTGGTAAAAGCGGTTGACAGCGGGACCCTGTCATCAAGTTACTTAAGGACTCTAACCCTAAGGGGACTCTAACCCTTCCTTAGATGGCCCGATGACGTGACGTGTAATTTTGATGTCCAAACCCCTTTATGAAGTCAAAATAAGGTTAATATCCAGGCTATATTGTAATATCCTGTCATATGATATAACGCTAAAAAAACATGTATAATGTTGATTTTATGCAAATATGTTTATTTAGCAAGAATTTACATACTTGAAAGTTGAAGATCAAGGTTGCAGATTTCTATAGGTAGCCAAAACTACTGCCTGATTAAGATTCAAACGGAGTTTTGTCATATAGGATAACGTGTTTGCCAATATATTCTTTATATACAGTTTTCAGCATTAATTACTATAATTAACATTCAAATTGTGATTAACATATTATTATCATTGTTTAGTTTAATATTAACAAATTATATTATTCATAATATAATGTGACATCATGATGTAATTTTTTTCCTCTCTTCATTACATTTACATTAACTTATTAAGCTGATGCTTTTATCCAAAGCGACTTACAATTGCTTTATATTTTAGAGGTTGCACACCTCTGGAGCTTAATCTTTTTTTCATGTTATTTTTCATGTAGCTACCACAGACGTAATAAGGCAGGGATGCTCCAGCAGCCAATTTGGTTTCTTGATACACTTGCTGCAGAAAAAGAGGAAACAATGGAGACAAAACCAATGGGACCGTACCTGTAGCTGCACACGATAATTCATTCGTTGGCGTTTATTTCAGACTGCTCTGAATTTTTCTATTATTTTAGACAATGTCTGTAAAAAACGTGTTGTTCATTGATTGACATTTAATGATGTGATTCAAGGTACTTCCCAATAACATTTCTTTTATTAAAAATGTTGTTCAATAACATGATTTTGTATATTTGTTGTTCAAAGAAATGATGTGCAGTGAAATGAGTAATGTTCCCCTACTTTTTAACCCTTTACATTTTCTTATGAATATTGATGTACAGTGACTATGATCTTCAATAAAATTGTTCACGGTACTTTTCAGTACTAAATTAAACTTGATGTTGAAAGGTTGTGCTATTTTGAATTCATAAACATGAATTTATTGTTTAAATCTATTTGCATACTTACCAAATCCGGGGAAGACACCACACTGAGGGGGAATCTGTATTTCTTTGCAGTGTAGCCTAATTAATTTACTTGAAAAACTATTTTGAGTGTGAATACCTTTGCATGTCAAAAACAATTTCAGTCAGGCGGGATAACGCTGTTTTTTCCATTAAAATACATAATTTCACTTTATGGTGTTGAGAAAACAATAGTATGATGCCAAGTACTGTAAAACATTTTCAGACATCTTGCATTTTAAATCACATTGCAGTGTTAGAAAAAAGGATAAAGAACAAGAACAAGTAGGGTCACGTTTAAAGAAATCACAGTATAATGAGCTCTAAATATTGGTTACTGCCTCACTTTATATTCATTAAGTATTATTGATTTAAAAAGTTATAATATAATATTTAGAAAATTATTAATATGAAATATTGTAAACAATTCAAGTTTAGGCTGTCAGGTTACTTTTGAAACTGAATATTTAAAATAAAAATTTAATTTAATTTATTTTTTTTAAAGATAAAGGACAAAAGATGTTTGCAGTTACACATTAACAAAGTCATGTTTATTTATTAAATAGAAGGGTGGTAACACAAAAAATCTAGCTTGTATTGTTGTGTTACTTTCGACCCACATGTGTGTTCCTTTTGTCCCAGCTGACGGCATCTAAAGTAACAATGTGCCACTTGTGTTTAAAGTGAAATTATACAGAAGTCGTTCTACATTTGTACAAAATACCACCTGATATTGATAGACCACACCTGTGAGTTAGTGACCACTGCAAAAATATCTCTCTTTCTCAGAAACATTATCTTTTAAAATCAGGTTTTTCTGAAAAATTGTACTTTCGCCCCTGCTCTCCCCTAGTCCCTGTCCTTTAAAGTAGGAAAGTAAAAGTTTTCGATGAAATGCACTGAATGGACAGTACAAGCCGTTCAGAGCCACATGTTCAATGCTAACAATCTGCTGAATCTCTCAGCTCCTCTTTGGATCGGCAGTATAGGGCCACTGATAAACACCTTTGTTCAACAGATTATTAAAGTCCTCTTTCAACACTTCAGACTGTTGCTTCACAACATCATTGGCCCCGATGCGCAGTATGATGTTTTTCACAGGAGGATGTTCAGCCACGATATACAGGATTCTTTCTGCCAAGTCAGACACTGTATCCTTCGGAAAGCAGAGTATTTTGGTGTTCTTACTGCACATGCTTCTTACATCGTTTACAGCAGAGTCACCCACAATCAGAGTTTGAGGCCCAGTCGTTAGCTTTCCCTGCAGCCTTTTACTTTCTGATTTACTCTCAGTCCTTACCCTTCTGTGTGAGGACGGGATGTTATCCAGGTCATCAGACGGAGATCCAGGGTCCTGCAATAGTGGTGAAAATCTGTTCTGCTGTTGGTTGTTGGAGAGTTTGTTGTTAACTCTCCCTTTCGCAACTGTCCACGGCTGTGTCCTACTGATAACAGGGGTTGAAGAGGCACTCTGCCTGGATGATAATGCAGGCCAGCTGGTCTCATCACAAATCTTCACATCTGTTCACATTTAGTGAAGCTGATGTTTAGCAGGTATAATATTTACCATGATCGCCAACTTAGTTTAGCAAGTTAGCTTGCTAACATACACAAAGTATTGTAAATGTCAGGGGATTAAGTTACAGTGTTTCCCCTATATGCATTAACGGCTTTGTGGAATTGTGACCGCTGCTACTAAAATTTCACACAATCATCATTATGATATCAATGCGCTAATTTTCACTCACCAACAATGGGTTAGGGTTAGTAACACTCGTCGCTTGGCTAGCTTCCTCTCCTCATTCTTCAAAGGACATCTACGTGACAGGTGCTGTTATAAGAGAAGCGTAACTCTGTATTGGGAGGTGTGTAGTGAGTGTTTGATTGTCCAAAAAATATTCAGTAAATGTATGTCAGTTATGGTGTGTTAGCTTCTCAAGACTAAGAAAAGTCTATCTGTTGTTTCTCCACCTGCTGGCTAATTGGCTAATTGGGAGTTTGACAATTTTCCTCCTCAGAAAACTATAAATACGGATGTTCCGATCACTTTTTTTGCCCCTGATCCGAGTCTTTCAATATTTAGTATCTGCCAATTCCGAGTACCGATCCAGTACTTGTATTTTACTAGATAATACATTTGCTCAGTGTACACTTCAGGAAGGCTATGTTTAATTAAATTTCTCTATCCTTAAAAGTATCTTCGAGTGTTGCTTCAGGACGGCTTTGGATTGAGTTACCTGAGTGTTTAGTGTTCATTTTTTAGGTGCCTTATTAAATTGAACGCATCTCTTCTAAAGCTAGTACACGGGTCAATATAAGGATTTTCAACAGGCCAATTTTAAAATACAAAAAATGAAAATATTTATTGCTTGTTCAGACATTAAGAATGCTGTGTACACATAAATGAATTGTATTTTTCAAATTAAATGATAGTGTTTTTTCATCTACATAAACTGCCTTACAAAATGTCATGTGGTGCGACCATAATTAGGGCCCGATCACGACCGTGTGAAGTCCCTATTGAATTTGCTAAGATTATTAGGGCCCGAGCACGACCGTGCGAGGTCCCTATTGAATTTGCTGAGATTATTAGGGCCCGAGCACGACCGTGCGAGGTCCCTATTGAATTTGCTCGGATTATTAGGGCCCGAGCACGACCGTGCGAGGTCCCTATTGAATTTGCTCGGATTATTATTTTTTTAGGGCCCGAGCACGACCGTGCGAGGTCCCTATTGAATTTGCTCGGATTATTATTAGGGCCCGAGCACGACCGTGCGAGGTCCCTATTGAATTTGCTCGGATTATTTTTTTTTTAGGGCCCGAGCACGACCGTGCGAGGTCCCTATTGAAATTGCTCGGATTATTAGGGCCCGAGCACGACCGTGTGAGGTCCCTATTGAATTTGCTCGGATTATATATATATATATATTTTTTTTTTTTTTTTTTTCTGCAAAGTAGGCTCAACTGACATGGCCTAAACATTCTCGAAAACTCACCAAAATTTGCAAACATGTCAGAACCGGTGAAAAATTTCGTATTCTACAAGTTTCGCACATGGGCGTTGCAAAATGACTCGCTAGCGCCACCTAGAAAATTGGAAAAAATTAGCCCCTCGTTCACGTTCAACCTACATGTACGAAATTTTCTGGGGACATGTATCATATCAAGACGCACAAAAAAGCCTCAAGAACCCATAGCCTAAAGTCAACAGGAAGTCGGCCATTTTGAATTTTACGGCCATTTTTGGATGATTTACACACTTCGTACTTTAACGAACTCCTCCTAGGGATTTAGTCGGATCGACGTCAAATTTCTGCTGTGCCTTCTAAAGGCATTGACGATGAAAAGTTGTGCTATTTGCGCGTTTTCGTCAATGGGCGTGTCCGTGGCGTCGATGATTCGCTATGAAACAGGAAGTTGTTGTAACTTCAGTGTACATGCTCACATCTGGACCAAACTGTACATGTAGGATGAGAGTCCCGCCCTGAACACATGTACATGCCGACATTCACCCACAGTCATAGCGCCACCTGCTGGCAACAGAAAGTGACCTTTAACGAAGCAGCCCCCGCCGCACGTTTCACCTACGTGCACGAATTTTCTGTGGTACGTGTATCTTGTCCAGACGCACAAAAAAGTCTCTTGGAGCCATAGCCTAAACCCAACAGGAAGTCGGCCATTTTGAATTTTACGTCAAATTTTGGATGATTTACACACTTCGTACTTTAACGAACTCCTCCTAGGGATTTAGTCCGACCGACCTCAAATTTTGCTGTGCCTTCTAAAGGCATTGAAGATGAAAAGTTGTGCTATTTGCAAGTTTTCGTCAATGGGCGTGTCCGTGGCGTGGCGTCAAAGATCAGCTCTTCGCCATGACACGGAAGTTGTCGTAACTTCAGTGTACATGCTCACATCTGGACCAAACTGTACATGTAGGATGAGAGTCCCGCCCTGAACACATGTACATGCCGACATTCACCCACAGTCATAGCGCCACCTGCTGGCAACAGGAAGTGACTTTTAACGAAGCAGCCCCCGCCGCACGTTTCACCTACGTGCACGAATTTTCTGTGGTACGTGTATCTTGTCCAGACGCACAAAAAAGCCTCTTGGAGCGATGCCCTAAAATCAACAGGAAGTCGGCCATTTTGAATTTTACGTCAAATTTTGGATGATTTACACACTTCGTACTTTAACGAACTCCTCCTAGGGATTTAGTCCGACCGACCTCAAATTTTGCTGTGCCTTCTAAAGGCATTGAAGATGAAAAGTTGTGCTATTTGCGAGTTTTCGTCAATGGGCGTGTCCGTGGCGTGGCGTCAAAGATCAGCTCTTCGCCATGACACGGAAGTTGTCGTAACTTCAGTGTACATGCTCACATCTGGACCAAACTGTACATGTAGGATGAGAGTCCCGCCCTGAACACATGTACATGCTGACATTCACAGACAGTCATAGCGCCACCTGCTGGCAACAGGAAGTGACTTTTAACGAAGCAGCCCCCGCCGCACGTTTTACCTACGTGCACGAATTTTCTGTGGTACGTGTATCTTGTCCAGACGCACAAAAAAGCCTCTTGGAGCGATGCCCTAAAATCAACAGGAAGTCGGCCATTTTGAATTTTACGTCAAATTTTGGATGATTTACACACTTCGTACTTTAACGAACTCCTCCTAGGGATTTAGTCCGACCGACTTCAAATTTGTGCTGTGCCTTCTAAAGGCATTGAAGATGAAAAGTTGTGCTATTTGCGAGTTTTCGTCAATGGGTGTGTCCGTGGCGTGGCGTCAGAGATCAAGTCTTCGCCATGACACAGGAAGTTGTTGTAACTTCAGTGTACATGCTCACATCTGAACCAAACTTTACGTGCTTGATAACTCTCCCACCCCACTATGGAGGACCGATCCTGACACAGTCAGAAATAAATACAGAAATAAATAAATGCTCAATAATAAATAAGCATCCAATTAAATACACAAAAAAAAAGTAAATAAATAAATGTAGGTAGTAATTAAATTATACAAGGAGACATAAATGTATATATTTTAATTAGTGCCTTTACTATTCACCTTTGTTATAATTACCTTATTTGTTTATTCAACTTTATTTATTACTAATTTTTTTAATGTATTTATTTATGTGTGTTTTAATATTTTTGTCTGTTTTATTCTTCCTTTGTATTTATTTACCTTATTTATTTTCACCCATGGTATTTATTTCTGCCTGTCTTTTTTAAATTTTTGTATGCATTTCTGCCTCATTATGCAAATGAGGAGGGGCTGTGTCTCAAGGGGTCATCTTCTCTGCTATTGGTGGACCAGTCAGACAGGAGAGCTCCTACTCTGCCTGCAGACATCAACGATCTTGCCCCTCAACCAGTCAGATGGCTTCCTTCAGTGCGCTGAGGTGTTTAACAACTCTGAAGACAATACTACCAGCAATGTCTTCCTTCTCTTTTCATGTAGACGCTCCGACAGACAGTGCTTTCAGTTTGCTGCATGCATGGACACAGAACTGTGGTATAGGGAGAAGCACACGGTCAGCTGGCTGCAGCTAAATCTGGAGTGCACTCGTATTCAATTCTGTATGGTAAATTCAGTTTTAACGGAGCAGAGCGAGCTGACAGGCAGAGTTAGAGACTTTTTCTGTCTGTTTCTCTCTTTACAAAGACGCATGTTGCAGTCAGAGTCTTCTCTGAGATGCGAGCACGACATACAACACAATTTATCAAATTACACAACGGATATACAGTATGAAATAAGATTGATTGGATTATACTCACAGGAAGTATAAAACCTCTTACATGGGTCTATTAAAAGTAAAGTAACACAGTAATGTCAGGGAAATTACTTTACTTAGATTTAAGTACTGCAGTTGTACATTTGAAATACCTTCCTACCTTTCTGATAGGAAGCCTTCTTGAGGTGGTATAAAACATTTCTTCTTATATTCTGATTTGAGTTGTGGACAACTATGACCACATGAATTAAAAAAATTAAACATTTCACTGCCCAGTCAGCTATAACACAAGTCTTGTTCATTAGACTACATGCTGTACAGTATTTGTGGACAGATTTTGTCCCAGGATTTATTATGCATTTCTTCTTCTTCGTTGCATGGTTTAGAATAATAAGGTGAGAAATGGGTCTATTCTGAGTTCATCCTGCACTGCAGCAGCTAAAAAAGTCCATTTAATCCCAAAAACGCTTTTCTTTTAGGCAGGCTGGAGCAGAAACACAGTAACGATGAAATGTGTGCTGTTCTCACATTCTTCCTCTGTATGTACACATAAACAACAAGGCAGGGAAATATAAAAGGAATTTATTTTATTGTTTGGGTACATTATTGTTCAGTGTACATGGTCACATCTGAAACAAACTTTACGTGCTTGATAACTCTCCCACCCCGCAGACATCTACACGCCAATACCGATTTATATTCATAGCGGCAAGTGCTATGTAGCTCCACATAGGGGACACAGGAAGTGACATATAGCACCTTCATGCGGCGTCGGAACCGCGTAACAAATTCACAGCCGCACCGGCTGAGCTCCAGAATATGCAACTCGGCCGGTTCACGCGCGGACGCGCTACAAGTGCGAGGGCCCGCCCAACGCTGCTTGCAGCTTTAATTTTATTTTTTTTTTCTGCAAAGTAGGCCCAAATGACATGGCCTAAACATTCTCGAAAACTCACCAAAATTTGCAAACATGTCAGAACCGGTGAAAAATTTCGTATTCTACAAGTTTCGCACATGGGCGTTGCAAAATGACTCGCTAGCGCCACCTAGAAAATTGGAAAAGATTAGCCCCTCGTTCACGTTCAACCTACATGTACGAAATTTTCTGGGGACATGTATCGTATCAAGACGCACAAAAAAGCCTCAAGAACCCATAGCCTAAAGTAAACAGGAAGTCGGCCATTTTGAATTTTATGGCCATTTTTGGATGATTTACACACTTCGTACTTTAACGAACTCCTCCTAGGGATTTAGTCGGATTGACGTCAAATTTGTGCTGTGCCTTCTAAAGGCATTGACGATGAAAAGTTGTGCTATTTGCGAGTTTTCGTCAATGGGCGTGTCCGTGGCGTCGATGATTCGCCATGAAACAGGAAGTTGTTGTAACTTCAGTGTACATGCTCACATCTGCACCAAACTGTACATGTAGGATGAGAGTCCCGCCCTGAACACATGTACATGCCGACATTCACCCACAGTCATAGCGCCACCTGCTGGCAACAGAAAGTGACCTTTAACGAAGCAGCCCCCGCCGCACGTTTCACCTACGTGCACGAATTTTCTGTGGTACGTGTATCTTGTCCAGACGCACAAAAAAGTCTCTTGGAGCCATAGCCTAAACCCAACAGGAAGTCGGCCATTTTGAATTTTACGTCAAATTTTGGAAGATTTACACACTTCGTACTTTAACGAACTCCTCCTAGGGATTTAGTCCGACCGACCTCAAATTTCTGCTGTGCCTTCTAAAGGCATTGAAGATGAAAAGTTGTGCTATTTGCAAGTTTTCGTCAATGGGCGTGTCCGTGGCGTGGCGTCAAAGATCAACTCTTCGCCATGACACGGAAGTTGTCGTAACTTCAGTGTACATGCTCACATCTGGACCAAACTGTACATGTAGGATGAGAGTCCCGCCCTGAACACATGTACATGCTGACATTCACCCACAGTCATAGCGCCACCTGCTGGCAACGGAAGTGACTTTTAACGAAGCAGCCCCCGCCGCACGTTTCACCTACGTGCACGAATTTTCTGTGGTACGTGTATCTTGTCCAGACGCACAAAAAAGTCTCTTGGAGCCATAGCCTAAACCCAACAGGAAGTCGGCCATTTTGAATTTTACGTCAAATTTTGGATGATTTACACACTTCGTACTTTAACGAACTCCTCCTAGGGATTTAGTCCGACCGACTTCAAATTTGTGCTGTGCCTTCTAAAGGCATTGAAGATGAAAAGTTGTGCTATTTGCGAGTTTTCGTCAATGGGTGTGTCCGTGGCGTGGCGTCAGAGATCAAGTCTTCGCCATGACACAGGAAGTTGTTGTAACTTCAGTGTACATGCTCACATCTGAACCAAACTTTACGTGCTTGATAACTCTCCCACCCCTATGGAGGACCGATCCTGACACAGTCAGAAATAAATACAGAAATAAATAAATGCTCAATAAATAAATAAGCATCCAATTAAATACACAAAAAAATAAAGTAAATAAATAAATGTAGGTAGTAATTAAATTATACAAGGAGACATAAATGTATATATTTAATTAGTGCCTTTACTATTCACCTTTGTTATAATTACCTTATTTGTTTATTCAACTTTATTTATTACTAATTTTTTAATGTATTTATTTATGTGTGTGTTTTAATATTTTTGTCTGTTTTATTCTTCCTTTGTATTTATTTACCTTATTTATTTTCACCCATGGTATTTATTTCTGCCTGTCTTTTTTAAATTTTTGTATGCATTTCTGCCTCATTATGCAAATGAGGAGGGGCTGTGTCTCAAGGGGTCATCTTCTCTGCTATTGGTGGACCAGTCAGACAGGAGAGCTCCTACTCTGCCTGCAGACATCAACGATCTTGCCCCTCACACAGTCAGATGGCTTCCTTCAGTGCGCTGAGGTGTTTAACAACTCTGAAGACAATACTACCAGCAATGTCTTCCTTCTCTTTTCACGTAGACGCTCCGACAGACAGTGCTTTCAGTTTGCTGCATGCATGGACACAGAACTGCGGTATAGGGAGAAGCACACGGTCAGCTGGCTGCAGCTAAATCTGGAGTGCACTCGTATTCAATTCTGTATGGTAAATTCAGTTTTAACGGAGCAGAGCGAGCTGACAGGCAGAGTTAGAGACTTTTTCTGTCTGTTTCTCTCTTTACAAAGACGCATGTTGCAGTCAGAGTCTTCTCTGAGATGCGAGCACGACATACAACACAATTTATCAAATTACACAACGGATATACAGTATGAAAATAAGATTGATTGGATTATACTCACAGGAAGTATAAAACCTCTTACATGGGTCTATTAAAAGTAAAGTAACACAAAAATGTCAGGGAAATTACTTTACTTAGATTTAAGTACTGCAGTTGTACATTTGAAATACCTTCCTACCTTTCTGATAGGAAGCCTTCTTGAGGTGGTATAAAACATTTCTTCTTATATTCTGATTTGAGTTGTGGACAACTATGACCACATGAATTAAAAAAATTAAACATTTCACTGCCCAAGTCAGCTATAACACAAGTCTTGTTCATCAGACTACATGCTGTACAGTATTGTACAGATTTTGTCCCAGGATTTCTTATGCATTTCTTCTTCTTCGTTGCATGATTTAGAATAATAAGGTGAGAAATGGGTCTATTCTGAGTTCATCCTGCACTGCAGCAGCTAATAAAGTCCATTTAATCCCAAAAACGCTTTTCTTTTAGGCAGGCTGGAGCAGAAAACAACTCACCTTTCTCAAGTTGTACAGTAATGTCACATGTGTATGAAGGTGGATCAAACAAGCTAATCTTAAATGTCAAAGTAGAGAGGAGCCTAGTAGGCCTATTTATTTTCATTCATTACACAATATGAATAAGCTATGCAGACAGTTGTAAAGAAAGAACATCTTTTTCTTCTGTTCTCTACTTGTTACAGTTACACAGTATTAGGGGTGTGGGCTGTATTAAAAGTATCCACTGTTCTCCCATGCTCTAACACACAGTAACGATGAAATGTGTGCTGTTCTCACATTCTTCCTCTGTATGTACACATAAACAACAAGGCAGGGAAATATAAAAGGAATTTATTTTATTGTTTGGGTACATTATTGTTCAGTGTACATGATCACATCTGAAACAAACTTTACGTGCTTGATAACTCTCCCACCCCGCAGACATCTACACACCAATACCGATTTATATTCATAGCGGCAAGTGCTATGTAGCTCCATATAGGGGACACAGGAAGTGACATATAGCACCTTCATGCGGCGTCGGAACCGTGTAGCAAATTCACAGCCGCACCGGCAGAGCTCCAGAATATGCAACTTGGCCGGCTCACACCCGGACGCGCTACAAGTGCGAGGGCCCGCCCAACGCTGCTTGCAGCTTTAATTTCTTTTAAAATTAATTAATTTCCTTAACATGCTTAACAGTTTTTACAAGTTCTCAGTAATATAAAGGTTTTAGATACAATGTATTTGCTTTTCTTTTGGGTTTTTGTAAATAATGATCTTGTATTTTTGTTCTATAATGTCACAGTCCCCTTCTTAAATGTAGTTAATTGATTAATTATCTCTATAAATCGCATAAAACTGATAAAAATGTTTAAAAAATACCATTCACTTAAACATACTGTATCAGTAATTAATATTTCAGTCAAAGGAATAAGATATTTTATTTTTAATTTAACACAGTTATTGTTATTATTGGTCGCACCACATGATGAGTGGTCGCTCCAAATGACAAAGACTGCATATCATTAAAAATATATATTTAAAGACAAAACAAAAAATATATTTTAACCAGATGTTGTTAAAATTTAACAGAATTTTCGTGAATACAAACATTTCATAAATGTTTTTTTTGATGAAAATCACATTACAAACATTTTAGTGCAGTACACATTCACTGCTTTGTTTGAAAACAAACATGTAACTTGACAAAAGATTTCATTTCATTTCATTAACTGCAGGCATGTGGTGTTAACTGCAAGTATGTTTTTTCTCATGTATTGGGTGTGTCAGAGGTGTTACCCAATCAGCAACAACATTTAAAAGACAGTGGCTAGTCCAGTGGCTGGCATACGCAAGAGAATGTTCAAGGCACCACCATTTCTGTTGAAATAAATGCTTTGCTGCATTTTGTTAGGGCTAAAGTTAGCTTCAAACTGAAAATAACTCCACATTTACTTGATTTCACAGGGGAATCAAGTGTTCTCCTGTGTGAAAGTCCTGGGTTTGACACAGCCAACACGGCATGGGTCGTCTGTTTCTCTGGTGAGAATGGGCTGCTACACCATGTTCACAAAAAATATATTTCCTCCTAGGAAATGGAAACACACACAAGAGCAACATGTTGCTTCATTTAGTTTTCATTTAAAATTTTCTTTAATATACAACATCTTTTAGCGACTCCGCTCTTGTTGCAGGGTCAGAATTAACATGCTGTACATGGCAAATAGTTTTTCTTTACTTGGCAGTAGCAATTGGTATAACAGTTATAAATAATTAGATATTACTAATATTGCATAGTTACCACAGTGAAATTACAAGCTCTAAATAAATATTTTTTTTGCATTTGATCATGATATTGTACAAAGACTGAAAACAATATGTTGTTTCTGAAATAAGAAAAAGTGTCAAACTGCAGAAAATCTATTCCAAATCATACTACAATAAAAGTACTTTATATGTAAAAGTCATCAATTGAATGTAAAAGGACACTTTTTTCAACTAAATTGCCTATCATGGAAAACACAATGTCGCACCACGATATTTTGTAATTTAGTCAAAATTTACAGGCGCAGAATAGGCCACCTAAACAAAACAAGCAGGTTTCCTACAAAAGGACTCCATAAAATTTAAATATATATATATATATATAATTAAAAAACAAATATTGGTAGAAATAACTTTTTATTAATTGTTTTTCTTAGGTCATACCACGATATCCAAAAGTGGCAACTACATAGCAGCTGTTACGATTTTAAATTTTTCCAGATTTGAGGGAGAGTTATAAACCTACTTGCTGTTTCAATAGGTCCTTGGCAAATTGGTACATTATTCAACTTCCTGTTTTCTAATGGATTTCAACATAAAAGTCCCAAAGTGGTCGTTGGTTGATGGTTGCACCACATGATATTTCATAAAATGGACCTCATCGGACAAAGTTTACTTGTGTATTATTATGGAAATATAAATACAGATGCTTTGCGATTTTGTAGAGGACTACAAAACACTTTGGAAATCATGGCAAAACACAATTTTGAATAGATTTAAAGTAATTTCAAATAAGTTTTCAAAACAGTAGTCATGGCCAGACGGGTGCACCACATGACATTCTGACACTTCAAATATCAGAAAAATTAGAAACAAATAATGTTTTTTTTTTTTATTAAAGTGAATACATAAATGGTAGAGGTTCTGTATTTATATGGTATGTTTTTATGCTTTCAACCTTTTTTTAAAATGAAAAAAATCCAGTTGGACAGAAAATGTAGGCATCACTGACAACCTATTCTCATGAAAAAGCTTAGAGTGTAAAACATTCTTAATTTAAAATTCTTTGAAAGGGATTTACAAACCTTTTCACTCAGACATAAAGGTTACTTGGGGTCCTCTGGATGATGCAATAACCTGTTACTGTTAATACATTTTCACTTCGGGAATATATGTCCCATTCTTATGGTTGTGCAACCCTGACAATAATATGGAAAATATGGGTACCTGTAAATATTGGTTTATTTGAAAGGTTTAAAGCATATCATGCCACAGTAATATATTGAGAATTTAATATGCTTAAAACGCAATTTAAAATCTTTTCTTTATCGATTTATTTGCACGGATGGTTGCATGGTTGACATTTTGGGAGTTTTAGATGCCAGAACATAAAATAATATATATCATTATAATGTAGTGAAAATGTATTCACCCAAAATGGGTTTTGTAGAATAAAGTGATATATGTCGTGAATTGATTAAAATTACTTTAACAGAAAATAATTCACTCGGACACAACAATATGCATGTCATGTCATTGACCCATTTGTGATATTATCGCGATATGATAAAACAAATAGCAAAGGCTGCAATTACGCACTGGTCACATGACAAACAAGAGTAAACCAGGCTGCAGAGGAAGCATCAACTTTGCATGTTACGCTGTACCTTGCTTGTTGTTGTACAACGGCCTTAAGCTTGACAGAAGCGGACACCACAGAAACTTTAGTGTCACACAGGGAATGAAAGTAACACTCACCACCCGCGGGTAAAATGGTGGTGGTTGAAATCTTCGGGCCATCCGCTTTGACGGAAAGGAAAAATGCACAACAGAAAGACAGGTGTAGTAAGGGAAGTTTGTTGTGGCGATCGGTGCCTGCGTCAAACACACAGCCACCATCTACACCAAGCTCTGTGTCCTTATATCCCCCTCCCAAGGGGCTGTGTGAAATTTGGTGTGGCCTAGTGTAGAAGCAGGAAAGCTTCTACACTAGGCTACATCTTTTGGCTGCTATGTAACTGAACATTACCTCAATTATGGAAAGTAACTGGTAGCTGTATTTTATTACTACCTACTTGTCCAATGTTGAGAACATCAGGTACAAACTTAGACTAAACTGGTGTAGCCTACAGTTTTGTCCTATACAGACAGGTACATCCTAAATTAGTTTTCAGGACATCAACTGGCCACAGAATGCAGGGTTTGTTTTGTCTTACTGTCAATTGTCTTATTGTCAGCCGCCCGGTAATCAGATGGCCCCATGGCTTTTTAATATGGTCTTAAAGTATTTGTGCGTGTTTTAATCAAATACCTTTCCACAATCAACTCTTGTAAAGTTTTTAATTTTAAGCATTTTATAAAAGTAAAAGTTATTGTTAATCGTACATAACAATTAGAATAGTTACCAGTTAACATTTCATAGTGATCACAGCAGATGAAAGAGCATCTTAACTAAACTTAACTTTCAGGAGAATAATGACTGTTAAACATTCTTACTTAGAAAATATGAGAAAGTTATAAGAACATGGCATCAGATTACAAACAATGAAACACCAGGTAATATAAATCAAGCACTTTGAGAGGCAGTTAGAACAATGGCATGTAATACTTCTTTTGTCCTCTGGGGGGACACTGGTTTCATGAGAGGACCTGAAATCACTCTGACTACTGCTGAAATGGTTATTAG
The DNA here is from genome assembly GCF_014851395.1 of Micropterus salmoides. Classification (NCBI taxonomy): domain Eukaryota; kingdom Metazoa; phylum Chordata; class Actinopteri; order Centrarchiformes; family Centrarchidae; genus Micropterus; species Micropterus salmoides. The sequence continues at coordinate 3,303,766 of NW_024042261.1, read as the reverse complement.
TGTGTCCGAGCACGTAGTGCAGGGAACCTATTTGAAGGCCTTAGGATACTCGAATCCTCTTGAAAATCTGCACACACCTCAGGTCTGGTGTAAATTCAATGTTCTGCAGTGATTGGGTGTCAGGCGTGGCCAGGGGGCTCAATGGCGCCCCTAAACAAATTATAGGTTTTGGACAAAGTTTCTTTGATCTTCAGGGCTCAACGTTAAACTTTTTTGCAACTGGCCCCGCCGGGCCAGTGGGTTTGAAAACTTACTGGCCCGAAGACAATTTTTACTGTCCTTAAAAGTATAAAAAATAAAAAGGTTAACAACACAATTTACTTTTAAAACAAAACATACTAACAGACTCAAACATGATGTGCTCTCCTGCTGACAGCCATTTATGAAAAATGGACACAGAGCAGGGACACGAGTCGCCTCTATCCTGATGAACAGGTTGCCATGGTAGCGACCTGTCAATCACAAGGTATTCCCATCCAAAAGCATACACTGCATTAGGAACATAATATACTAAGCGAACATCATGCTGTGTTGAAGACTTGAAACTCGCGACTGAGACTATACTAAACTCATTTAAAACTGTTTACTGAGGTAATAGTAAAAGTAGCAACATTTTACCATTATTTCTAATGGAACTCACCCCCTGCTGGCCTTTAAGAGAGAGTGCAAAGTTCCGTCTGCATGGTTTCACTTTCGACCCAGAGGTTGCCGCATGATTGAGATTAGAGAATTAACATTTGCCCCCAAATGCCTTTTTAGTAGTCATGTGGCCACGGATAGTCAAACCCTCGTGGGACTTTGCATACTCGTCAAAACTGTTTTGCATGGCTGATATTTGGGGGCGTGGTTGTTGAAAATTGGTTCAATAGCGCCCCGTACAAAATTTTTAAAAAAGCAGCCCCTGCCATACATTGCACCTAGCTGTACGAACTTTGAGTAACCGATGCATCTTCTCCAAACTTAAAAAAATAAGCCTCTTGGAGCCATTCCCTAAACCCAACAGGAAGTTGGCCATTTAGAATTATTTACAAGCGTTTTCCCCGTTTACAGGCTCCGTACTTTAACGAACTCCTCCTAGAGGTTTTACCCGATCAACCTCAAATGTGGGTAGAACCATCTTAAGAGCCTTCCGATGTAAAATTGCAAAGCTTTTATTGATTGATCAAACGTGTGTGTCCATGGCGTGCCGTTGAATTGATGTTACGCCATGAAAAAGGAAGTTTTATGTTAATGTACTAGACATGGTCAGATATGTCCCAAAATTCACAAGTAAACCTCTTAGAGACTTACATGTCAATATCCAGTCATAGTGATAGCACCACTTACTGGCATCTGGAAAGGACACGTTTAAAATTTTATTTCTTATGCCTCTTTCCTATTTTTACCCCACATAGCACCTTAGCGGACAAAAATATCCATAATTTATGCTCCTCATAGCATGTTGACCACATCAATCTCAAAGTTCTTGTCTTGGTGAGCAGTTATTCGCAATTAAACAGGAAGCTGTTTTTGAGAGCTATACCCTAAACCCAGCCCTAAAATCAGCCACTTTGAATTGAATAACTGAGACCTTTACCACACTTTGTGAGATATTTTTGACACGTCACCTGTGTGTCAGCTGGAGTGCGATGCAAGAGTCCCAGCTGTCACTGCACCCGAGGCACGCATGGGGGCGAGGGCCCACTCAACGCTGCTTACAGCTTTAATTTAACTTTAAATTCAATCCTTGGCTCAGGAAGCACTTTAAATTAACTTTCTTTGTGGTTCCTTTTTTTAACAAGAACATGGTAATAAGCTACTCAAAATTGAAGTGAGGAGAACTATTAAATAACTGATTTTTTAGCTAAACAGAGTAATAATTAAAGTTTATAAGGAGACAACATTCTTTGTCCACGCAAAGGAATTTGAGGTAGTGTCCTCCCTCTGTTGTCTGGCTTTCCTTATCAGTTTCACATCGACGTGAAAAGGGAGAGGGCATGACAAGTTAATGGCACGTTGGTGGGGTTGAGAATCAGGACTGAAGAAAGGGGTTCTTTCGTCTGAGATAATTTGGAAAAGGGGAACATTGTTACTATGGTTACCCTGCCCTTTTGGTCTTGGGGAGTGTCTGTGCGTGGGGGGAGGCAGTTTAGAGTTTCTTGACCCCTGTCCAAAAAGGTCCTGGCAGCCTGGTTCAGGATGAGGTTAGTCTCTGGACAAGGTTAATATTGTCATTTTAACAGTCATGCAGGAGTCCGTTATCTCAACTTCTCCGGAGGTGGTAGGTTTTTATCATCGAAACATCCCAACAGCACTCTGGAGTAGGCCTGTTTAGTTGGAAAAGACAAAGGAATTTGATGCTGGGCTCTTCCTTTTGGCATAAAATAATTAAACCAACACTGGCTGGTTCACTATATCACGTTTCGACCAAAGGAACAATACCCCAAAACTAGGAACCTTTGGAGGAACTGCATTTCCACCAAAGGGACCAGGGTCTAAATTTAGTTATAGGGTCTTTATTTTACCCCCCAAAAAGTCCCTGCTCGGGGGGTAGTACTCTCCGAAAGTACTGGTACTTTGGGTGGGTGGGGCTTGTCTTGCAGTGAATTTCTCGTGCATGTTGGCTGATTTTCTGACTGCTCCTCTCTTTTCCACCGTTGTTTGCAGACGAATAAATCACAATCAACAGTCAGAGAGCATACAAGTCTTGCCAATGTCCGCCTGAGATAGGGTTTGTAGCTAATTTAGCAACGGGTAGCGTCACCTGCTTTAAGTGATGTTTAAGAATATTTCGAAGTACTGAATTAGAGAGAAATGAGAGGACCATACGCTAGAACTGTTTCAGAAATAAATCCACAATCATGTTTATCAGCAGCGTAACCACCACTCACCTATTGTTACCGTAACATTAAACACACTGCTGTGACCTGGGAGAGGGCAGTGAAAAACAGGAGGGTTAGGAAGTCTGGTATTTATTTATTCTGTCAAAATAGGACGTTAACTCCGTCCATACAGCTAGCCTCATCCATTCACAGAAAAACATACTGTCGTTGAATAAGAGTGTAACTTAGCCTCTCTTCCAGTCACCTTAAAAGCAACACACACACACTTAAAAAAAACAGACAAACTGTAGAAATTGGACAACAATTTGAGCTTTGTGGGAGTCTGTAGTATAACGGACATTACTGGTGGGGATTAATAAATAAATTATAGAAGCCTGGACAGAGAATTCATTGTTCATTACGTGGTCAACCCTTTCTCTCACACACAGCAGCCCACTACTTGCCCCAGATATGTGTGATACTGCAACAAAGTTTAAGTTTTAAAAGCCTGAAATAAATAAGACTACCGCTCAAGGAGAGACCGCAAACCCGCCCTTTATGTAATCATATTAATTATTATTAATCATGTAGTAATGACATTCATGTGGTGCGCAGCATAGTTAATTTTGAAAACGTGTTTATTTTAGTGTGTTTGTCTTATTAATATAATGTACATTTGTGATTAAAAATAATGGTTGTTGGTAAATGAATTACTGACCCCCACAGATGCATGATTTTACTGCTTCAATAAGAGCTCAGACCCTCCTTATGGCCCGTAACTAGAACCCTGCTAGACTATATGGACTACAGCTTGTGGACTATCAAACTGTAAAATCTGTAAAAATTAACACACATGCAATACAACATGTATCGATAATTTTGTAAATATCCACTTTTTAAAACTGAATGGAGACAGATGAATGCAGAAGTTTAGGGCTGCAGCTAACGATGATTTTTGTATTCGAAGCTTCGATACATTATTTCAACGATTCATCGATGAGTCGTTTAAGAAGTACTTTTGCTTGGCGGCGATCCCCCGTAACGGGATTAGCTGTGCACTTCGTAGGTGATAGATACTTACTGGTCCTTTCCGAAATTCATAGTGTGGCCCGATGGCCCGGGGCCAGTAAAATGTAACTATCGGGACAGTTGAACTAGCAACTCACTAGAAATAGACGATAATGCAGCGTAAGCTTTTGGACGGGACTAACTTGTGATTGACAGGTCGCTACCATGGCAACCTGTTCATCAGGATAGAGGCGACTCATGTCCCTGCTTTGTGTTCATTTTTCATAAATGGCTGTCAGCAGGAGAGCACATCATGTTTGAGTCTGTTAGTATGTTTTGTTTTAAAAGTAAATTGTTTTGTTAACCTTTATTTTTTGTAATTTTAACTGTGATTACATTTTTGTTTAGTTTTTTTATATCCAAGATGTATTTAATAAACTATTAAACACTTTCGGAAGGAGGGACAGTATAAATTGTCTTCGGGCCAGTAAGTTTCAAACCCACTGGCCCAGTGGGGCCAGTTGCAAAAAGTTTAACGTTGAGCCCTGTAAAGGCTCGTGCAGACTACACAACTTTCAGTGCCGGCCAATGGCCGTGCAGTTCACACTACACAACTCGCCGTCTTGTGACGGGAGTCTTGAAGTCGTTGTGGCGACACACTATGTGACTGATCGGTGACAGGGGGTCACACACTACACGAACTGACAGCGGCTATGTCACCCAATGCTGGTCTCAAAACCACTTTTTGTCAAGAAAACTCACGTGAAATGTGAAACCGGAAATGAGCGATCCTGCACATGAAGCAGCAGTTGTTTGTTATTATAAAGATAGCTATAACTATAAAGACAAAGAATATGGGTGAAAGGATGGATTAGCACACGCAGGTTGCAGGGATTGTCTGAGCTACAGAGAGATCTGTAGGTGAGTAAAAAGGTGCAGCTCCCCGACATCCAGTTAACTCCTGACTGTGAGGTTACAACTCACGGCCCAAAGAGGAGAACAACAAACGCACGTGTGCATATTTTCAGCTGAGGACTGCAGCTTATTTTGGCTAGCCTTCAACTCAACAATCAATCATGATTTCAGTTAAATGCTAAAGTTGCTGTTACTGTGACCTTGTCTGTGGTCCGCTGGCAGAACACCGGCTGCTTTCTGATCAGGTGACTTTGTGCTGTTGCAGAGGCGACATAAGTTTTGTTTTACAGTGGACGGACAGTAACATTACAGAGTTATTGTTTTCTTCAGCTTGAAATAATCCCATACTTGACACTTTCTTCTTTGTCCCTCGCTATTTTCTCTCTCTACCTCCACTTTGCAAACAGCGCCATTATAATCACGTCATGTTCACAGCGTAAGCGCGATGTGCGTGTGAAACAGTGTGCTAAATAGTTATATGGATTAAACTAAGCATCGATGCAAATAATTTGTGTCGATGCATTTTATTTATCGATTTAATCGATGAATCGTTTTAGCCCTAAAAAAAGTTAGTAGCCTACTGTCATAATACTTTTACTTTATTCACTGTACACACACAGATTACACAGTTAGAAAAGATGTTGGCAGCAGTGACTGATTTGCATTATCCAAAACATTTTTAAAAAGCCTGAATGCATGGGTCTTGGCACGGTCCATCAAAATATCTACCACTATCAATATTTGTACATCTAAATCACGCAAATTAGGACATGCCAACAGTGGCTGTGGTGAGGAGTAGTATCATTATGTGGAAGCTGCTTCAATCAGCTGTGTTGAAGCAGGGAGAGATTAAATCATGCAGGACAGGGGGTAACTTTCTTCAGGAAAGGGTACGAAGTACATAAACTTCAATTCAACTAAGATTAATACATACAGCCAGTAAAGTCTTTGCACACTGTTTAACGTTGAAAGTGTGAAAAGCTACACCGAACGGTCTAAACGATATAGATCTTTATTTTATCTTCTTTTGGACAAATAACTAACCTGAGTGTCAACAACATTTACATTTACTCATTTGGCAGACGCTTTTATCCAAAGCGACTTACATTTGAGGAACAACATACAAGCATCAACAGAGCATCAAATACAGATCTATAACTGATAATACATACTAGTAAGAGCAGCAATAAATACTAGTAAGAGCTCACGGTACATTTCACATCAATGAGGTAAATACCTAGGGAAGGAAGTAAGAGTTAACAAAAAAGTGCAATCACTACAAGATCATTGTAAGGGGATAGAAGAAGAGGAGCACAGGAAGTGCACGTTAGAGGTTAGAAGTTAGAGGTGTTATAAGAGGAAGTGTTCTCGGAAGAGATGAGTTTTCAAGAGCTTCTTGAAGTTAGAGAGGGACCCCCCTGCTCTGATGGCATATGGTAGCTCCTTCCACCATCGTGGTGTCACAGATGAGAATAGCCGGGACTGGGACCGCTTTGTGTGAAGGGATGGCAGAGCCAGGCGGCGTTCATTGGAGGAGCGTAGTGGCCGAGAAGGAACTTAAGTTTGTATTATGGAGTTTAGGTAGATGGGTGCAGACCCAGTAGTCACTCTGTATGTAAGCATTAGTGACTCGAATTTGATTCTGGAGGCCACGGGGAGCCAGTGGAGGTCACTGAGTAATGGAGTGACATGAGTCCTTTTGGGCTGATCAACAACCAGACGCGCTGCTGCGTTCTGAACCATTTGTTTCACCGCACAAGCTGGAAGACCTGCTAGGAGGGCATTGCAATAGTTGAGACGAGAGATAACCATGGCCTGTGCCAGAAGCAGGGTGGTGTACTGAGTGAGGTAGGGCCTGATTTTCCTTATGTTGTCTAGAGCACAGCGGCATGACAGAGAGACAGCAGCAACATGGTCTGAAAAGAACAGCTGGTCATCAATCATGACACCCAAGTTTCTCACCGCCCTGGTTGGAGTGATGGTTGAGGAGTCAATTTGTAGTTTGATGTTATGGTGGATGGATTGCTTGGCTGGAATGACCAACAGTTCAGTCCGTGATCTGCGCCGAGACGGTGGGATCGTCTGGTGGGAAGGATAGGTAGAGTTGCGTATTGTCTGCGTAGCAGTGGTAAGAGAAGCCGTGCGAGCAAATGATCGGCCCCAGTGAGATGGTGTAAATTGAGAAGAGAAGGGGCCCTAGCACTGAGCCTTGGAGCACCCCCGTGGAGAAGCAGTGGGAGGAGGATAATTGTCCTTGTCACAGAGGTAGGATTCGAACCACAGGAGTCCTGTACTCAAGATGCCCATTGCTGAGAAAGCGGATAACAGGATCCTGTGGTTGACTGTGTCAAAGGCAGCTGATAGGTCAAGCAGGTTAAGAACCGAGGATTGGGCTGCAGCTTTAGCTGACCTTAGGACTTCTGTTACAGACAGAATCACAGATATGACAAAATTATTTTCGTAATTTCTAGCTATCTAGCCAGCGAGTCGCCATTTTGGAGTGACGTCACAGCCTACGTAACGGGGTTGGTTGGTTCCGTTGGTGAGTGAAGAGAGTGAAGCGTTCCTGGACCGGACTGAATACGCACTTGATTTGAAATGGAGGAAGACGAACTTGAAAGACTTGTTGAGCCCGTGTGTCCAATTGCGTATGCATTTGAGCCGATACGGCGTGGAAACCGAGCAGTGGTACATCGCTATGTCGAACAACCGGTGGTGGTTTGGGGCAAAGAGCGGGTTGGCAACGCTACCTGGTGTCAGTGTGGCTGTTGTACTGCGATGCCCACCGTGTCAGAGTCCATCTGCTGTCAAGAGGCTGATCTTGACCATGTATGCATGTCAATCCTGCATCACCATGGCATGCACATTTACCATTCTGTTCCAGGAGGCAGATGTGTTGGAGGCGGCAATGTTTCCTTGAAGGATGTCAGAGCGGAGACACTGGAGCGTCCCATCAATAGCTGGTAAGTCAAGCTAGCTTTAACCGCCGCCAAATGGACCGAGATGGTTAACCGTATGCAGTACAACAAATACATGTTACATGTTACATCAGGAATATGATGGCAGACATTGCGAACAATGTTTCCATGTGTAGTTTGTTAACATAACATTAGATGTCGTCTTTTTGTCTGGTACTAATAAACTTCACTAGCTAAACACTAAGTTAGCGTTAGCTAGTTCATGCTTACAGATGTTAACTAACAATGCCTGTACCTAAAGTTAGTTGTTCGCTGGTGCGACCAGCTTACATGCATCTTGTTAATGAGCCAGTGTGATGCAAACATGTATGAGAGGTTTGACATGATAATATGATGGCAGATGAACGCTTTTTTATGCATAGTTTGTTTACATCACTTTGCGCAGGATGTTACGAAAACATCGTTTGGGATATCATGGTCAAATTACCATGTTGTTGACAGTTTGATGTCGGAATATTCCTACATTCATCCAGGTGAGATCATCACTACACAGCAGCCATATTCTGTAATCTGAAATTATTCACCCTCTTGTAATTGATAGCAGATACAAATAATACATAATTTAATGTGCTAGATTACATTACCAACGTTATTCTGCAGTGCTAAACCCACACAGGCAACTGTATTGAACAGAATTCTGTGGCCCTGTGGTGAAAACAACAATCAGCAGACCTCCCCTGGTAACTGACTGTCACCCTATTCTGGAAGCTTGTTACACAACCAGATGTAAACAACTATTTTATTAACTAAATCATGTGGAACTGCTTGAATAGCTAACAGTTCTGGAGTGTAAATGTATGAATTCACGTAGTTATACTAAACCTAACCAATAAATTTCTTTCTTTCATCAGTCTCTTTAGGTTGACTGCATACCTGCAGTTTACCCTTTGAGCCCAGGGGCATTTGGGGAAGAAGAACTAGATCCCGATTCCTGCCTGTGTTGTCGGCTCTTTCAGACAATTTTGAATGCGCATATGATAAATTTTAAGTTGCATTCAATGTTTGCCATTAAATATGATTTATTGTAATATTTCATCAAGTGGTTTAATGTGCATTTAAATGCTATTTAGTAGTTTTGAGAAGAAATGTGAATATTTAACAGCAATGCAGGTAAGTCAAGCTAGGTGGTTGAAGTACTGGTCGGTATACTGGCTCAGTATACTGTGACCATGGATGGAAAGCCTTACATGTTTAAACAATCACTCTAATAGAGTAATCACTCTAATACACATTTGAAAGTTTAACATCAAATAATTATTTTCTAGGCATAGTGATTAAATGACAAGAGCATGTCTGACACTGAACTGAGCTCAGACTTGCACTAATAATGTACTTTAAATGATGAGAAATTTACACTTATTAATACTGGCTCCAAGGAAGAGTTATTCCAGGTGGGATAGAGAAACGAAGGGGAGAAGCCTTCTAGACAGCGATAGACTCCGTGACCTTGCCAACAGTAAATATAAATAATCATTAAAATATGCCATACTACATTTAAAAAGCATTTCTATTGCAATGAGCGACACAACGTCACTCCATCTAGCCTGTACCATAGACTGTATATAAAAAGGCCTGTACACGCTACAGCTCTGTCTCCAGAAAGTGGACGGAGCTGTTGAAATGAGGGGATTGTAGGCGTGGCCATGCGTTTGATGCAAACCCATTATTGGTCAGTCAAACCACCAATAGAATCTCTTATTTAGACCTTTTTTGACTCGCAAAACTTTTCAACTTGCAAAACTCTCTCACTTGCAAAACGGTTGAACCTGCAAAACTTTCTGACTTGCAAGGAAAACTTATTAACTTGCAAAACTTTCTGACTCGCAAGGAAAACTTTTTAACTTGCAATCAATAAGGACAAATTAGCAATTAAAACTTTTTGTGACACAAAAAAAGGCCTGTTTATTTTTTTTTGCTTGCATTAAAAAAAACACAAAAATACCTTCATAAACACTCTGCAGTGTTCCTACAGTAATGCAAATCCATCTAACTCATTTAGAAAAAAATCATTTTTTCTCTAAATTAATTCTAATATACAGTGTAATCATGGAACAATAAAGGAAATTCATTTTTGTCAATGTATAGGATAGTGTTAGTCACTTTAAAATGTTGAGGAACTTTGTGTTGTTGTTGTTGTTCTTCTTCTTCTGCTCTTCCTCAGTCAGCTGTGTTACGGTGCTGTGAGGATGCGAATCTGCTCAGATGCTTGGCAACAGACACCACTTTCTCTGATTTTTCCACACCTTTGTGCTGGGCCAGCGTGATAACAGTCTCCATTTTCAGCTCCTGCAATGTTGCCCAGATGGATGTCGACTTACACCTATTGATCACTCCTGCCACTATGTTCCTTCCTGAAGGTATAATCCTTGTCCACCTTCAGTGGGGTCACCACATACTGTTGAGCAGACTTGGAGTACTAGTGTTTATGTTGACTTATATTAACTCCCTCAGAAATTTCTTCCTCTTTGCGGCGTACTTCATGTACAGGGAGTGAAGACTCTCTAGCTGTCCTGTGTGAATGCCCTGTGTGGTTTTCTCCAATTTCTTCAGGAGCTGCTTGTCAAGCACTATCTTCTGCAGGTGTTGAAAGGCAGCATAGCTAGGGAGGAGCCATGGACGCTGACTCTATTTCATGGGCGTAGGTAGGGTGCTCACACCTGGTCATTGTCTCACCAAATACCCAGTGGTGCACATTGGTTATGTGATGCAGGATTGAGATCCACTTCTCTTTCAACTTTGTCACACTTCCCTCACATGTTGTGACGCAAAACCAGAGGTGGTTTGTGATCATTCTGATCCACTCAAACAACTCTTCATTGTGGCATTGCAGCAGTCGTTTTTTGACAGACTCAACAATGTGCCAGGGGTCATATTCATGCTGTATAGATTTATGTTCCTGACGCATGACTTTCTGCACTGATGGGTGGCAGTCGGTTGCCAAAACAGATATGGTCACATCATATTCTCCCAACTTGGAAAGGCACCTCTCCATACCATCCACCTCAAGCCAATAACTGTTCTTCACCTCTGTGACTTCAACAGTTTCCTGTGCCACCACCAACTTCGACTTGATGTCCAGGAGTGAGGAGGTTCCATATGAGGTGTTGTGACCTGGACTGTCATATCTGGAGTCTCCTGACACGATGAGTGGCTCATCACCTGCATGCATTCCATAATTCCTCTAACTAAAGGCTGAGAATGCCACATAGTCATGGCCATCGATGCATTCTGTATTGTTCCTAAGCCCAAATCCACTTTTGGATTCTGTCGGTCGCCTCACCAAACATTTGCCACAGCCTTCCCAATGACACACATGAAAGAGCTTCAACAATTCTCCTGTCGACACAATACTTTTTCGCTCTTGTGAGCCATTTGGTTCCTCATCCTCAACATCCCTGAAACTCTGATCCTCATCACTGATGCTTTCCTCACTACCCAACTCAAACTCATCATCATTGGGATTATCTTGACTCTCTTCCATTAAACCTTCTACCTCAGACTCTTCACAGCCCTCACTGATAAGGTCCAGATCTTGCTGAGATGACAATGCCGTAGCTGGGGAGAGACCTTTCACAGAAGTACAATATGAACGGTCATTTTTTAATATGTGGTTGTTAAGTATGTCATCTGTCAAAGTGCCTGTGCAAATGTACTGCTTATTGCCTCCCTCTTCTGTATCCTGTTCAAGTGGATCAGTCTGGGTGCTGACACTGACTGTCGCGAGGGTGTGGACACTGCCTGTCTCCTGCTCTATCTCCTTACAGATGTCAGCTTCTGGGAAATTGCTGCTGGCCACCAGACGCATGCATGTCTGCCTAACCTGTAAACACATTTACTGTTTTTAGGTACCCAACTGATATTGACAGCCTTATCATGGAATCCTTTGTACTTACATCCTGACTATTGGTTTAAAGCATATAAAAGAATCTTATACTGAAACACTGTTTCTTGTTGTGTTATTCATTCATTAACCATGTATAGACATTTTGTTGCAGTGGTGGTTGGGTACAGTGGTGATTATTTTTGGTTCAATGTCCAGTTATGTGCTGTAGTGTTGGTTAAGTCAGTAAAATTACTTTTATTTGGTGTTTTATTAACATAAGAGTAACATGTGTAACAGTAGGGATGTTTGTTACACTTCTGGGGAATGTTAAACAATACAGTTATTTGTGATGATGAATTGTACAAAACTGTAACGTTAATTGTAACATCTATGGACAATCATGCAACTTACTACATGAGTAATCTGACTTTAACTAACGTTATAGCATATTAACTATTAACATTAACCATATATATATAGTTGCGAGCCAATTCAGGGGTGGTAAAACAACAAAAACGAAAACAGTCAGGCCTCCAGCGGTGTCCTGGATGAAAGTTCAGACGGTCACCACTTTGAGTCGGAAAAAACAGTATAATAATGTTCCTAATGTAAAATTATTGTGTTTAACGTTAGTTCGTGATGGCTATGATATTTCTTGCCACTAGACGTGTAGCAAAAGCCAGCATCCCACATGCTAAAAAACTTTATTGCTAGGGGAAGAAATGGTGGCAATGGTGAGGAAGACAACTGAATTTGGAATAACTTTGAGGATTATCTAACGTTTGGAGTCTGGAGTGAAGTGTAAGCCTGACTGCTATCTAAAGTTGGAGTCACAAAAAGAGTAAAGAAATATTTCTTTGAGGTTTGCATCAACTGTGTTGAACTTGTTTGGCTAGTGAATCAAATCAGGATGAGAGTTTTAGGGGAATGCTTTCAGGCCCAGGTAATGGTTGTTTGTTTTGAGTCATTTTAGATGTTATATTGATAAATAAGATAAATCCTATGCTGCTATGGAAAGATTTAGGCTAGGGAACGTGTTTTGGGTTGGAAGGGGTAACAGGTGCTGCTGTTTGGACTGAGCGAGACGCTCATGATGATCAGCTACGTTTCTATAATTTTTTTTTTATTTTGGTGTGGGCATCTTTGATGCTGACTTCTGTGGGTCGCTGAATGCCCTACCTGTCTCTTCCCTGCCTGGCTGGTGCGTTTTAGCGCCCTTTACCTACGGCGGACTGATGCCTCTGTCCCGCTGTTGTCAGAGTATATTGGGTGGTCAGTAGAGCACACATTATAGGCAGTGAAATTGAAAACAGACGGAGCAACTTCAGGCTGTAGTCTGTTGGTCGGGCGAACAACTAGTTTATCAAACTCAAAGGTCTCCTCCTCAATGTAATCCTCCTCCAGAAATGTTCACTGCAAACCCTGGAGTCAGTGCCATCGGAGGGCTCTCTCTCTTCAGAGCCGTTAGCCAGCAGTACAGTTTTCCGTTTCAGCAGCAGTTTGTGAAAATGGACTGTTTTGTCCTTGGCTTTGACCCTGTAAAACTCATTTTTAAATCCAGGAGCAATACAATAGTGGCCTCCCGTTCGTCCTGTGGCTCCTTAGTCTCCATCTTCCACTTTTTTTCACTGTCTCTTCCACTAACTTACCTCTTTCTATCGCTATCTTTGTCTTTCGCCATCTCTGTCGTTCACTATCTCTATCTTTCTCTGCGTTTTTACTGAACAGAGCCTTTACCACTAGAACCGCCAACGGGTCAAATTTACACGCGGCTGTTTTTTGATGATCTTTTTTTCAATATAATATTCAAGTCCCCCAGTCTCTGACTTCTCCTAAGTGTGTTATATAGCACCCCCTATTGTTAAAAAATGTCAATATAAAGCCAGATTTAAAAAAATGGACATTTATACCTATAAGCGCCAGCGGGTAAAATTTACCCCTATACAGAATACATTAATTTTAGCGCTGTTCATGTCACGCGTTTAGATAAACATTCTATGTTTGCTATTGGCAACGCCTTTCCCACTACAGGTATTATACTTGCTCAGCGCAGTGAGTGGAGGAGAGTCTGACGGTGGGGGCTGAGCGATGTGTTGATTCTGCATCTGATGGGTCATTATCTTACAACGATCCACTTGAATGAAGTAAATATGCATAAAAGCCGCTGCTCATAGGTTTTGTGTTGCTACATGATCATCAAAACTAATGCAGCAGTAGTCTAGTTTTTCCCTTTGATGAAGGTGTGTTCTGCGGTCCCTTCAAGAGAGCGTGAGGCTCCCTCGTGTGCTTTTTGACCGGCTATAACTTTTCCAGTGCTGTGTATTTTTTAGTAACAGTGATCATTAGGCCTATACATTTTTCCGTTGGGTAAAAATCTACTATGAATTTTGGAATTGATAATCATTTTTTTTTTCAAATACATAACCTACTTTTATTTGGACTTTATAGCTATGTGTTACTCTCTGGATGCCCGATGGAGTCCGAAAAAACAAGCAGAACTGTAAGAACTAGCCGACATTATGAGATTATTACCGCCTATAAAACACTACAGCAGTCAGTCTTTTTTGTAAATTGTATGGTGCATTGAAATTCAAGCTGTGTTTAGAATATACATAACATCTATAACAGTGGCGAATGGATGACATCAAAAGAGCCGCCGCGTGTGCGCAGCGCAGGCGATGGACCTGCACGGTGAAGACAATGAATAAAATAGAATAAACATTCTGTAAATGCCTGAAATATGGGGATGGTGTTTATAGGAAATGCACAGCCAATGTGCTAAATGTTTCCCAAAGTGTGTTGGAGCAACATGTAGCAGAAATAATCACAACATCAGGCAGTTTTATAGCGGGTAAATCTTACCCGCTATGGCGGATATAGGTATACAACGAACCCTTCTGTTCTAGTGTTAAAGCCAACCAACCCCGTGACGTCACAGGTTATAGTACTGCACAATGGTGGCGCCCTTGCCGCGAAAGATATAACAGTGTTTCTTTTTTCTTTTATATGTTTACATTTGTCATGTTTCATGTATAATTATTGATTATAGTGGAAATCCATCTTGTAAATCAAGTAAACTTGATTGAATGCTTCATTTCCCCTTTAAAACCAGACTGATATGGATCTAGGAGGTCATTCCCTGAGAGGAATTCTGAGACCTGTTTGAATACTGCCCGTTCAGTAGTTTTGGATAAAAATGGTAGAAGAGACACTGGTCGATAGTTCTCAACTTGAGTTGGGTCAAGTGAGGGCTTTTTGAGCAAGGGTGTAACCCGAGCCCTTTTGAAAGTGGTCGGGAAGGTTCCTGAAGCCAGAGAAGTATTTATCACATGAGTGATTGCCGGGACCACGGTAAGAGATATGGCTTGGAGGAGATTCGTAGGAATCGGGTCCAGTGGGCATGTAGTGGGATGGCTATGGGTCAGGAGTTCTGATACAGAACAAGGAGAGTAAAGAACCATTGACCTGGGAGGGCAGAGGAAAAGACGTAATAGGACTGCTACAATGGTTGAGTTTGAGTGTTTTAGAGAACTGGCTAATTATAGCCGCCACTTTAACTGTGAAGAAGGCAGCAAAGGTATCAGCAGACAAGTTTGTGGGTGTTGGAGGTGGAGGAGGATTTAGCATGTTGAGACAAATGCAAACCTATACCCTTGCAAAATGCTTTACAAAAAACAAACACACAGTAGCTTCATACAGTATTAAGTTATCCAAAGAAAAAAAAGCTAATCCTGCTACTTCAGGAGTTAATGCTAGCCACCGTTGGCGTAGCCTAACGTTACCTGTGTAGAACGACAAATAGGCTAACCTAACTTACACATGTGTAACATTCTGTAATTTGTGATTTAGATGTACAATATTGACAGTGGTAGCTATTTACAGCGAACCTATACCAAAAGCAATGCATTCAGACTTTACTCAATGTTTTGGATAATGCTAACCAGTCACCTACCGCTGTCGTGATGTGAAACAACTGAGAATGCATCACATTACGTCCTGTGGGGATGTAAAAAACTGACCGGCCTGACTGTGGAGGTGGCCTGACAGTGGAGGTCTGCAGTTGAACCCCTCTCAGTATTTTAGACAGACACTCAACGTGCTGCTCCGTGAGCGCTGTGAATTGGAAATAGCTTCACTACAGCTGCTGTCCACGAATCAAGAAGCAGCATGAACACGTGAAGCGAAAGTATCCCGGAGCACTGACGGCAGCACCGCAAATCCTGTTTACTTTCTGTCTCCACACAAGCACGGCAAAAGGACAAGGACAAAAAAGTATTTCTTCATTATCCTCATGTTAAAAGTAATTTCTGCCCCGCTGCTGTCATGGTAACATAACGTTACACCATGTGTCATCTAACGTTCGGCCATTTCATATTTTCTGTTTATTTAACAGCCACATAGGAGTGAGAAACCTGCTGAAACTAACAGTACAGACGATCTGTGACTGTCTGTAGTCTGTGAATCCTTTCAAGTGTTTTCTTTGGCCCACACCGATGCAGAAGTACATTTGATTATCATACTGCATTACTGTCATTATTCTAATGTGCTTCATCAGGATGATTTAATAAAATATTGATTTATTGATCAGACATGTTTTTTATATATATTTTTGGATAAATTGGTTTGTTAATCGAGTAGGCAACTTTATTTTCTTTAGAATACACAAAATTAGTGGTTAGATTAATCGACTAACAGAAAAAAAAGTTAGATTATTTTAACCCCCCTGAGAGGCCACAAACAGAACTTTAAGTACACTTCGGAGAAGTTTTTAGGCGAGAAATCAACAGTGTAGATTTCGAATATCGGCAGTTTAACAAAAATTGACAGCAAATCGAAAATGTGTTCAAACGTTTTCGGAGTTTTGAGAAGCTCCGCAAGTGCCGACCATGGTGCCTATCTGCGTCGCTGTAGGGTTAACCTGTGGACATGCATACAATCAATAACTTTAGGCACACACCCTATGATGGTTAGGCTAAGGGTAATATACTTTGGGGGGCCATGGGGGAGCAGGTTAAGCCTTTGAAAATGAAATGTCAAATGCTGTTTCCATTTTCATTTTAATATGGTCCTAGAATGCCCACACAACTATGTGATAATGAAAATGAAAATTGGATGATTGCATTTTCATTTAAATTTTTACCTAATTAACACATACAAATGTGGAAAATTATAATGTTATTGTGGGATTACATTTTCATGTTTGCATGATAATTTGAAATTAGTCCCCTATTATGTAAAATTAGAACTTAAATCAAGAGACATCTGGCTCATGATGTAAGGTTACAGAATATTCTTGGTTCGTGTAACTTAAAATCACTTTGGAACAAATAAAATATACAACAACAACAGTGATATGAATTGAAACTTTACTTTATTATTATCATTAGGCTATTATAAATAAATATTTGCAGGAATTATAGTATTAATATACTATAATAATATATAATTATAGCATAGTAAATATTAACGCATAATGTACACTATTACGTTGACACTTATCTTTTATAACGGCTCTTTTTATTTTATTTTTTTTATTTAACGGCTATGCGTGGGCCAAGCGGCATGCCAAAATCTGACGGGTTAACCATGGCTTCTTCAGCAAAACCACAACAGCTCACAGGTCTCCCCTCCATTACGACACAATTACGACACAACACTAGATGGGCTACGCCAGCTATCAGTGAGGGCCTGCAGTGAGCGAGTCAATTTGAATCTGTCAGCAAACAGCCAGTGCTTTCACCTGAGGCTTCACCTCAGCAGCAGTAGCTTAATCTCATCATGAGCTTCCCGTCCTACATGCTCACTCAGTCCCAATCCCTCGACTACAAGTAAACATGTTGGACCACTGTTACATGTGTAAATGGACAAACAAAAGGAGCCTAAGCTTCAGCCTTACCTTTTGAACATCGTCTCCATGTCCTTAATCTGCTTGCGGGAGAACTCCTTGAACTCCGTGTAAGGGTTGAAGACACGGGTCGGTCGAGGAGCAGCGTTGCCCTCGTTGATGTCCAGCCTGCGGGTCAGTTTGGCGGACAGCTCGGAGGACGAGTCTCCTCCGGCTGCCTCCGGCTCCTGCGGTCTGGGTGGGACCGGGCTCTGTTCGGGTTCCGGCCTCGTCTCAACCTCCTGGGTAGCGGACAGGCGCGACTGCAGCTTCCTAGCCAGCTCTTCAGATGCCATGCTGAGAATGCGACACAGCTCACTAACTGTCAGAGAGAATGGAGGCTGGCAGCCACTATCAAACTGCCTGTGACCACCAATAAGAGGGACTTCCGGTTTTTTTCAAAATAAGACAGTTACCTAAAATGTACAGCAAAACTTGTCTATTGAGGGTTTCAAATAGTTGTGTTGTTGTTGTTGTTTTTGACTTCCACATCTGTGGTCACCATAATTTTCACTTCCCAGCTTTTGCAAAGAACAGTTTAGGATGGCATATTTTGTTTTTTTCTTTTCAGTCAAAATACAATAACAGCAAAATGATAATTTCAGATAATGGATGTATAGATTCACCTAATCCAGAAGATGGCGGTAATGCTCTGCTGTTAAAAACTGGCAGGAGGAGGCAAAAATTGGAAAGTAGGATAACATCACAAAAAGCTTACAAAACTAATCATTTAATCAGTTTTAGTATTTTCAGCTGAAAGAAATATGTATTGAAACTTTGGTTGTTTAGTTTTTTGACATTCTTGTAGTTTTTTGTTTATTTGCCTTCATTGTACAATGTAAAAATTGATTGATTTGAATTTACCTATGGCATCCACTAATTTGAGAATGTGATAGGGAATGTCACTTTTCACAAAATAACGCAAAGCTGGGCTTCAACACTGCAGTGAAGCAGTGGGAGTATCTGTTATGAGTCAGTATCTGTGTGATTTGTTTGGATTTATTGTAGCCACGGATTTCTGGTTGGTTCATGAGCGCAGCTTGAAAGGCCTTGAATCAGACATTGTAAGCTGCTTGCACACTGCTCAGACAGTGCCCAACTAACACCAACATTCTAAAGTTGGCAGTCTTAAGGTCCTTGGACACTGAGTCCGAAATTTTTGTATACGTTTTTTTCTTATCCATCATCCTAAAAATTCGTCATGCACAGAAACTTTGCACACTGAGTCCGATATGTTTTAATTAATCCGTTGTGAAAAATTACGCTAAACAATACAATATGGAGTTTTCAAGCAGTGAGGATGATAAATATATAGGACATTTTGGGTCCATCCATTTCGGAGATTGCGTAGAAAGCAAGGGGAGTTCTACCTCCTTATCAAGGAGCTGCGAGATTATCCCGATCACAGAAAGTGTTCTTCAGGATGTCAGTGGGTCTGTTTGATACTTTCCTAGTGATACTGGACTTGCATATTAAAAAGATGACCAACTAAACCTGAACAGAGGCTGGCAGTATGTCTTAGGTTAGACACACACACCCAAAGTGACAGCATACAACACCATTATTTTGTGTTATAATAATATTTGTATAATTTTAGATATCTGAGCACTGGGGACTCATTCACCACCATTGCCAGCAGTTTTATTTTGGGCATCAGCACTGGGATGATTGACAGCTTCAAAAAACTAATATTTGCAGGTGTTGTATCATTCTTTTTTACAATATATTGATTACATTAACAAGATTTTGTTGATGTGAAATTATATAATAAAACTCAATTAAAAGCAGCACTCTACTATACATTTAATCCTTATTATTTGTATTATAGCAGCAGTCAACTATATTTAAAGCTAATTTAATTGTTTTTACAGGTGTATATGTTCTTAATTAAACAATAAAAGCCACAAAAATTGCACAAGATTTTATGTAGAATTTAAGTTACAGACTTGTCATTATGGAATATTACTGTATTTTTATGAGTGGGTTATTTACTGTTATTTTATGGTATTTTTCTGGCCGTTTTTTCCCCCGCAGAGACTAACCCCAACCTGAACCAGGTGGTGAGGACCTCAGTGACCATAATGGTGTCACCCCGACACTCCCCAGGACGAGCCAAATGACAGGGTAACCATGGCAACCGTGCCCCCTTGCTAATTATTCCAAACATCAAAGATCTCCTCTTCAGTCTGGTCTCTTTTTTTTTTTTTTTTTTTTTTTTTTTTTTTTAATTTTTTTATTTAACAGTCAGACATATACAAACCAACATAGTGCAGTAGTGAGCAATCTTGTAAATTCATAATTCCAGAAGTGACATAAAAGTGATTTAAGTGTTTGATCTAAGTGTACATGTGAACAGGTGTGAGTATATATGTGTATGTGTATGTGTATGTGTGTGTATGCGTAAACAAAGTTACCATTTATTATTTATTACCATTTTCATTACCATCTCCGCCCCACTACCACCATATTGCCAGTATTGTGTTTGTTGATTTTTATTTCCATCCTTCCTCCTATGTACCAATTGCCATTGTCAATCCTGCATAAAATAAAAGATGATAAAATAAGATAATGTAAGATACCTTTCCCCCACATCTCTTCAGTCCCTATCTTTTCATTTTTTTTTTTTTTTTTTTTTTTTTTTTTTTTGTGTGTGTTATGTGTAATGTCTAAGGTGCATTAAAAGAGAGAGTACAGTGCGATAGTGTCTCAAATTGGGACAGAGATGCTGTCCCATTGAAACCACTTCTCGCCTGTCTTGCCTGCCTTGGTGTTTGTGTGGTTTTCCATATATACATTTTTTTTTTTTTTTTTTTTTTTTTTTTCTCCCTATTCTATGTTGTGGTGCATTAAAAACCCGTGAAGAGATAAGGGGGGAATTATTGCAGTAGTGATGATAATGACACTTAATTCCAATACAGCATTGACAACGGCAATATTGATGATTATAATAATAATGGTAATAATGATATTAATAATAAATGACAATGATGATGGCAGTGGTGACCGCAATGGTGAAAGCAAAAGACAGCAACATCAGCAATTACAACAATGAAAAAATAAAAGTGAAAATAGCAACGATAACAATAACAGTAAAGATAGTAATAACAATGATGACATGAACAAGTTCAAACAACTAAATGCATTAATTTTCGTGGGTTGATTAAGAAGGTGGGAGGAGTTGGAGTTGAAAACCGAGAAAGGGTTCACAGCTGTAAGAGGTCAGAAAGTGTTGGGCGGCAGGAGTCAGTTTTAGATGCGTAATTATGAAGGGGAGATGCATATTCCATTGCAATGAAGTCTGTTATAAGATTTTTCCAAATGTTAATGTGTAATTTATTTCTAGTTTTCCAGTTCATGAGGATAGTTTTCTTGGCGATGGTTAGAGCTATGAGGAGTATTTTAGAGTTTATAGTTTTATCAGTGATTATTGTGAGGTCTCCCAGCAAGCAAAGAGAAGGCGACATTGGGATGTGGCAGCCAACTATAGTGGATAGTGACTGTGTGACCTCTTCCCAAAAGTGTTTGATTGGAGTGCAGTGCCAGGTTGCATGGATGTATGTATCTGTAGAATTTTGATTGCAATGTGTGCAAACTTCTGATGTGAAACCCATTTTAGCTAATCTATTGCCCGTGTAATGTGTTCTATGAAGTATTTTGTATTGTATTAACTGAAGATTTGCATTTTTGGACAGATTGTTTTTACAGATTTGGGTCCAGAAGCTGGCATCAGGAGCTATTGAAAGATCGTTTTCCCATTTTATTGTTGGTAAGTATATGGTCTGAAGTTGGTTTGAAATCATTTTGTATATTTTAGAGAGAAGTTTCTTTGGGGAGGAAATGTTGACCAAGTCTGATATTGCCGCTGGAAGTTCTAAAGTTGTGTCTCTGATGTTTATTTTTGTCAGAACAGAAGATTTGATTTGTAGGTATTTTAAGAATTCGTTGCTCCCGATGCCATACTCCTGGGCTAGTTGCGGAAATGGTCTAAATGTGTTAGATTTGAAAATGTGCTTAATGTGGGTAATACCCCTTTCTGCCCATGTGTGAAAATTCAATGTTTTTTTATTGCTTATAAAGTCACGGTTGTTCCACAGTGGTGTGAAGTTAGATGGAACTAATTTAGAATTTGTGATATGGTGAAATTTCCACCAGGCTGTCAGAGTGGAAGCTATAGTTACTGCATTAAAACATGTGTGTTGTTTGATTGATTTGGTGAGGAACGGTATGTCAGCTATATTTAATTCTTTGCATAGTGATTGTTCCATATCTAGCCATATAATATCGGATTGGGTGGGGTGAATCCATTTGTATATGTATTGCAGTTGGTTAGCCATTGAGTAATATTGGAAATTTGGTGCTTCTAGTCCTCCTTGAACCTTACTTTTTTGTAGTGTAGTGAGTTTTATCCTTGGCGTTTTATTTTTCCAGTAGAAGTGAGTGATAATGGAGTCTAGTGATTTAAACCAGGTGAGTGTAGGGTGGGTTGGAATCATTGAGAATAGATAATTAATTTTCGGTAAAATCGTCATTTTTATTGCTGCTATCCTGCCGATTATGGAGATTGGAAGGTTGAGCCATCGAAGCAAATCGTCTTCTATTTTTTTTAGCAGTGGTGTGAAGTTGAGTGTTACCAACTCTGACAGTCTGGAGGAGATCTTAATGCCTAAGTAAGTGATGTGATCATGACATATAGGTATAGGTGTTTGGTGGGGTGCCACATCCCATTTGGTTTTATGTAGAGGGAGGATGAAAGATTTGTTCCAGTTTATTGCATAATCTGATATTTTTGAGAAGGACTGGATTGTTTTAATTACTTCTTGAGTGGATGTTAGGGGTTCTTGTATATAGTAGGATATCATCTGCATAAAGTGAGATTTTATGTGTTTGTTGTGGTGTTTCAATACCTTTGATTGCTGGGTTTTGGCGGATAGCTGCTGCTAAAGGTTCAATAAAAATCGTGAATAGGGATGGAGAGAGTGGACATCCCTGCCTCGTCCCCCTGTGCAGTGTGAAGCTTTGTGATGTTAGTCCATTGGTTGTGACTGTGGCCGATGGTGATGTGTATAAAATCTTGATCCAATTAATAAATGACTCTCCAAAGCCGAATTTTTGTAACATGGTGAATAGAAATTTCCAGTTGACCCTATCAAAAGCTTTTTCGGCGTCTAATGTGGCAATGAGAGTATCTTTCTTTTGTACTGATGAGTAATGCATTAGATTGAATAATCTGCGGGTGTTATTGGATGCATATCTACCTTTTATAAAGCCGGTCTGATCAGGATGGATTATAAACGGTATAATTTGTTCAATTCTATGGGCTAGTGTTTTGCTAATCATTTTTATGTCGACATTTATAAGTGAGATAGGGCGATAGTTAGATGCGAAGGTGTGGTCTTTGTTAGGTTTAGGAATGAGTGATATAAGTGCTGTATTCATGTGGGATGGGAACTTTGCGTTATGTTTTATTTCCGTTATTGTTCTGCTGAATAGTGGGTATACGGTTGACCAAAAATGTTCGTAGAACTCAGCAGGGAAGCCATCTGGACCTGGTGCTTTATTTTTTTGCATGCTTTTCAATGCGGATTGAAGTTCTTTTTCTGTGATTGGTAATTCTAGTGTGTTTACTTGTTCCATGTTGAGTTTGGGTAGAATAGTGTTATCGAGGAATTGGGTTATGTCTTCTTGGTTTGGGTCCAGATCCGATGAGTATAATTTTATATAGTAATCTTGAAATATCTTGTTTATCTCAACTGGTGAATTGGTTAGCTTCCCTGCCGAGTTTCTGATGGAGGTTATAGCTGTTCTTTCTTTATTTCTTTTAATTTGACTGGCTAAATATTTTCCGGATTTATTGCTATGGTGAAAAGTTTCTTGACGGAGCCTGTGAATCAGAAACTGGTTTCTTTTGTTTATTATTTCATTAAGCAAATTTTCTTCTCTCTAATTTCTATATAGATGCTTTCTGATTGATTATTAGCATGTAAAATTTCTAATTCTTTTATTCTTTCTTCCAGTTGGACTTCTTTTTCTTTGTCCTTTTTTTTTTATGTACTGAATATGATATAATTTTACCCCGTAAAACTACTTTCCATGTTTCCCAGAGCAGTGATGCTGACGACTTTGGAGAGTCATTTATTTCAAGGAAGGATGTCCACTCTCTCTTGAAATAGCTGTCAAATTCTGGATCTTTCAAGAGTGATGTATTAAAACGCCATCTGGTGGGGTGCTTTGGTATTGCAGATGGATTCCATGTGAGAGTTACTGGAGAGTGGTCACTAATAATGATCGGATGTATTTTAGTTTCTAAGATATTAGGTAGGATTGAATTACTGGTTAGAAAGAAATCAAGGCGGGAGTAGGTTTGGTGGACATTAGAATAAAAGGTGTATTCTCTGGCGAGTGGGTGTTGTAGCCTCCAACCATCACCAAGACCAAAATCACTCATGAACTGTTTTATTGTTTTAGAGGACTGCCAAGGTTTTCCTGTATGTTTTGACCTGTCAAATGATGGATTGATTACAGTGTTATAGTCTCCCCCTATAATTATTGGACCGTTGGAAATGTTTGAAAGAGAGGAAAAGAAATTTGCAAAGAAGGCGGAATCATCAGAGTTTGGTCCATAAATGTTGCCAATTGTAATTGGATTATTATTGATTGAAATGTTAATAATGATAAAACGGCCTTCAGGATCTGAAATGGTTGTATGGTGGTTAAACTGTATTTTTTTGTTTATTAAGATGCATACTCCTCTTTGTTTTGAATTATAGTGGGAGGAAAAACAGTGGTTAAAATGTGTAGTTTTTAAGCTGTTTTGTGTATATTGCGACAGGTGTGTTTCCTGTATTAGACATATATCTGCT
Organism: Micropterus salmoides; assembly: GCF_014851395.1. Taxonomy (NCBI): domain Eukaryota; kingdom Metazoa; phylum Chordata; class Actinopteri; order Centrarchiformes; family Centrarchidae; genus Micropterus; species Micropterus salmoides. The sequence continues at coordinate 3,279,497 of NW_024042261.1, read as the reverse complement.
TGTGTATTTTTTAGGTAATTTAAAACTTTATTTTTTTTGTTTGTGAACCAACTCCACGAATATTCCAAGTTAAGAATTTCAATTGCATGAACCTATAATGTACATTTCATATTTACCTTGTGTGAGTATATAAGTCTGTGTGTATGGATGTGTGTGTGCATGTGTGTGTATGTGTGTGTGTGTGTGTGTAAATCTATTATACCAAGTGACAAATAAAACAGGGAAAACATAGATACCTAAAACCAGCAACAGAACATATAAACAGTGTGCAAGGCTATTTAGGTGCATTTAGAATACAATGTGCGTGCGTGATGCAATTGGTTTTATTAAAGAATATGAAGATTATGAATTGAATATAAATTGAGCATAAACGGATTGGAAATGTTACATTGCTAGTTTCAATAGTTAGTAAAGCCAGGGAGTAGTGTCTTTGTCTCTAAACAATTGTCCATCAATATATAATTTATCCACTGTGATGATTGCTTTTTTACCTTGATTGATCATTGTCTTACGGATGGGGAAAAGTAGCTTACGTCTGCGGATGATCTCTTGTGGATATTGGTCGTTGAGTCCGTAATGAGTCCCTTTGAGCTGCCGTCCTTGTCGCTGAACCAGTACTTTTTGCTTGAAATGTTCAAATTTGGCGATGATGGGCAGGGAACGGGTGGAGTTGATGGGTTTCTGTCCTAAACGGTGAACGCGATGGAAAGTGATGTGCTCTACAGTCTCTGGTGTAAGTTTGAGCTGGTTAACCATGAAGTCCTTAACAGATTTTTCGGGGTCTTCGGTGGATGATTCGGGAATGCCGGAGAAGATTAGATTGTCTCTCATACTTCGTGACTGTATATCCAGGATAGTTTCTTGCATGGCTTTGTTCTCAGCGATGACGGAGGTAAGTTGAGTGTTTACAGTGGAAAGTTTTGCAGTGAGTGTGTCCACGGAGCTTTTCAGTGATTTGTTTTCTTCTGTGAGCGAGTCGACTTGTTGTTGACTGTATTCCAGGCTATGGCGGATGTTTTGAAATTCTTTGTGCAGTACTTCGATTAGTGAGAGTCTAGAATCCAGGTTAGATAAGCGCTCGTTGATTGATAAAAGTATGTCGGAACAGCAGTTTGTTTCGGTAGGAGTGGATGCTGGTGATGTTGGTGATAACGGTGAATCGGTTGATAAGGGAGAATCCGAAGTGCGTGGTTTTTTGGCTTTGCGTGATCGGCCCATTGTACAAAGTCTGTTGAAGTGATGGTCAATGTAATCCTCCAGTTGGTCCAGGTCCGAATTGAAATCCAGGTTTTTGAATTAGGATGTTACGGATAAGTTAATCTTTTTCTAGCAGCGGCGCGCTGCCATGTTTAATTTTCGCACCCAACGCACACACACACTACGTCAATACGTCATACGTCATCTCCTGTCCGTCATACCTCTCCTGTCCGTCATTCAGTCTGGTCTCTTAACATGCCCTCTAACTTTCACAGCTAGGTGTGAGAAACTCCAGACACCAGAGAAGGACGCCCCGAATTCCTGTGTGTGTACAAATGAATACTGTCTCCCTATAACTTCCCTATTACCTTGTTTAATTAAATAATCATTGTTAAGTTATTTAGTAGGTCTCTCCACTCCATTTGAGTAGTTATATAACCTTGTTGTTGTTGTTGTTGTTGAAAAGAAGAATCCATAAAGAAAGTTAATTTGCAATTTACTCACTGATATTCCTTTAATTTATGTTATACTAATGCCATGCTTCAACACCGTTTTATATAGTTTCTTGTTAAAGAACATGATACAGAAATATTATCCTGTGCTACTTAATTAATTTTCCAGCTCGAGGTTAATGTTAAATAACCATTTCTTCCCTAGTGAGAGGATCAGTTGTTCTCTCATGGAACCAAGTATTGCAGGTCCCTGTTTCTTTAATGCCTCTCCCGCTGTTTTAATGTATCACTCTGTATTCTATTGTGTATAATCTGATGCCATGTTCATGTAACTTGCTTATATTTTCTAAGTAAGAATGTGTAACAGCCAATATTATCCAGGAAATGTTGAGTTAAGTCTCTTTCATTCTGAAATCCTGAAAATGTGTTTAACTGGTAACCATTCCAATCATTACAATGATTAAGTAATTGTTTCCTTTCCTTTTTATCAAATGCTTGAAGCTAAGAATGGTCTACTGTTATGACAATTAAGGTTTGATTGTGGGAAGATATTTGATTAAAATACGCGCAAATAGATTTTAAAATAGACATTAAAGTTAAGGGACAGCCTCTCTCAGGGGAACAAAGCCTTCCTCCTGAGACACGCCCTAGACAACAAAACTCGGCAACATGCGGCGCTCTCATTCTTGTTCTCAGGTCTCTTCGCTCTTGCTGTCTGCTCTACACACTTATGGAGCATATCCCGTCTCCCAGCAACACCCTAAGGAGTCCGGCCTGGCATTGCCGCAAAGATTTCTTTGTTCTTCTGAAGCCACACGCGCGACGCGCTGCGACTTCGGCTTTCCCTTGTTTCTAGCAACTTACTTGCATTTCATTTTCTTTTGTTTTGTTTGTTAAAGGTTATCAAAATGCACAAAACTCAGCCAGTGTGGGGCCGGCTGAACACCAACCGGCTGGAGAAATAACAAACAGTAAGGCTAAAACCCTGCATTCTGTGGTTGAGTTGATGTCCAATAGTCTGTTAATCCATTATCTTTAATCCTTAATCATTTCAGCCTAAAACTCTTAGCCAAATTTAACCGAGTTACTATTATAATAACGTGCGATTATTTGTTATCTTGCTCCTTATGAATCATATTCTCCCCACAATAGAACAACTCCATTTACATTGAACTCCACTACATTCTCAGTTTGTTTAGCCATTGTTTATTTCTTTGATGTATATTTAACCGCATTTATATCCACCTTTCACTATAATCAAAGGAACTGTGTGTGTGTATTGTTTAGCTCTGGGTCACTGTAACGGAGGATTTACGCCTTCGATATGAGATTG
>NW_024042261.1:3246515-3271515 GCF_014851395.1 Micropterus salmoides | reverse complement strand
GTGAATGTGTTGTGTATGATTCTGCGAACTTTCTCATGGAGGGAGGGAGAAATTATCCCATCAACCTGTCAAAAGCAGGTGTCTGTCGGCTTAAGATGAAAGAGCAAATCTTGGATGTAGAAAACATCTGTCTGATCAATGTAAGGTACTATAGACTCTAGTCTACATGGCACTAAATCCGGTTTCAGATGTTGCAAATATCAAATGCCAGAGTCAATGACACGAGAAAGACATCCTCTAGGTGTGATGCATATATATGAGATCTCTACCTCCTTCTGTCAAAAGTCGGATATCTGATGATCTAACATAAAAGTGTAACATCAGATTTAGACAAAATGTTTTTATCTCATCTTACAGCTCTGCTATAGCACGTGGTATGTCCTGATACCATTTGTACACGTTACAGACAATTGTCTGTATCGTTGCAAGATTAATATACAGTGAGTTTATTTATTTTAAGTTCGATCTTCAGGTCAACAAATGTGAATTATTATTATTATTATTATTATTATAATGTAGGTTGTAACACAACTTGTGTGGATTCTGAAATCAAATGGTGATTATTTAAATCTATCCTTTATTTAAAAAAGCTTGTTTGGTGACATGTCCCGAGTGAGACGTCCCCTTCAGTGATATGCCCCTACTAGTCTGCGGTTCGCGTGCATCATTTTTCACAACGTTTATATAAAAAAAAGGGCTACTATGAGATTGAACAGATCAGATATATTTCTTATAAATGTTGATAGATAAAATTCTAATTCAGTAAATTATGACACAAGGGTCTATGTATATTTAGAACACTATTTATATATAGTCTATCATACTAATTCTAAGGTCTCCCCTTTCCTCCACCAGAGATGTCTCGATGCGAATGGGAGGTTTGAGGTAATAAAAGGTCATATATAAGACGTATGTGTGAAAATAGGATGTGTTTTTGGTGCATAAGATGGGGATAAAGACATCCCTGCAAGGCTTCCCTTTTTAGTCGGAACCTCTGGTGCAGTTTGCTGTTGCTGCTGTTTCACTTCAGATCCTATCCAAGATGTCTCATGTTGCTGCTAAGTTAAAACCCTCAAATGAATTATGTGTATTGCTCGTATTGGCTATTTCATCTGATTTTCTTTTTAATATAAAAAAAGTTTCTTTCAGACAGCTCTGAATTGTGTGGATGTTTCACCACATGATGATGCGGAAGGCAGGAGACAGCGGATAGCTCATTTTCTAGGTAAATAGGGTTTCATATTTATGCATTGTTCACTAGTAGGCCTAATGTGTTTTAATACAAAGAATGTAACCTCACGTAAGTTGATTATTGTATTACAGAAGAACATCATTTATTTGACGGAGAACGACCGGCACATGATAAGTTATTTTTTTTTATTTGTCATAGGGTGCCGGGTTGAGTGTTACGCTTCTGCGTGTGGGCATGCTACTGTACATGGTTAATTTTGTAAACCAATCACGACAATTGTTGTTGTGATGTTCTAGAATGTCTATTGGATATGATGCAAAAGGTTGTGAATGGTGTGACACATCACAGAAGTAGTCCTGTAGTTCTTTTTCAAATTACTTGACTCCCGGACTGCATGGTATGCCGTAGTGTAAATCTAATTAGTATGATAATTCAGTCGCTCATGATATAACAATATATTTTTTTGCTTTTAAATGCATTTATACTGTCTGTGTACTAGAGATTAATAACAATACGGTTGTAACTGTCTCAAACATTTATTAAAATATAATTTACAGACCTGTCCCATATAACCTGACAGTGTTAGATAAAGTGGGGATACTTTAATATTTACTTTTAAATGAATCATTAAACATCTGAGAAATACTTTTACAACATTTAACAAACATAATATTAGACATTTTAACAATATATTAACATTTAACAACATATATAATATATTAAAGAAATATTTTATGCAGTAACTCTCTAAAATTATTTCAACAATGTATAAAATTCATGTTTTTCTAGTAACCTAAAGCCTAAATGTCTTCAGTTATTAATACTAGACTATGTAAATAAGTTTTTTAAATGCTTTTCTGGAAGTAATGGGAGTATTTAACTAGTGCACGGTCTCTTACCTATCCATTCACTGGTTTTGTACCGCTAGTTTGGGATATTCCAGGCCCTGGTTGAAAAACTTAGCTTGTGTTCCTGTTCTTTTTTTTTCCTCTCCTCTTTGTATGGATGTAATCTTTTGTGTATCCTAGTGTATTTAAGAAATTACCAACCTAAAATTTGATATTCAGACACATTATTCCTACTAACAACTTTAAACTGTTATCTTTTTTTCATGAAACTGCTGCACTGTGCTTACTAGCATTAGCCCTAAACTGTGTTGTTAGACCAGGATGCATCCAATCTGGCAAAAGGGGACTTCAGATGGTGTTTATAGATAAACAAATTTGTTAAAGCATAAATAATTGGCATAATTTCGACATAGATCCCTTCACTACAAACTATTTAAACAATACATATACAATTTAATACATTCTAACTGATTTAGGTTGTTTAAAAAAGCAGTTAACCAAAAATGTGACTCGCTTTACCTTACTTTACCCTAGTAAATATTCTCTTTACATCTTACACTAAATATAATGCATTGGCCTTTGTGTGCTTTATAGCCATTTACTGCGTCTCGTATGCTCCCCTGTTGATCGATGAAGCCACCGAAGTGATACCACAGGGTTGCAGAACTGAATCTCTGAGGAATAACAGGCCTTACCCTGAGGCTGAAGGTGCCTATAACTGTGTTTATTTTAACACTTGTAGAGAGAATGTATGTATATTACAATTATATTGTATGTTCCCCTTCGAGGGAACTCGAACTGCGTCGGTTACGACACTATGGGAACGCCTCTAGGCGTAGTAGGTCTGAACGTGAATGAAATCACTCCAATCCTATTGGCTTGTTGCTAGAACGGTAAGGTGTGACGGAATAACCGGAGGAGTATAAAGCACACCTGTACACACTCATCATTAGCTTTTTTCTATTCAGCAGGCGCTCTGTATGTTGTTTGAAGAAAGCTCTAGTCGTACAAGCAGTGTGTCTTACCTGAAGAAGAAGTCTACCAGCATGTCCGGCAACCAGATGTACATAAGGTGTGTTTTTTCTTGCCCTCAGTACATCACGGATGGAGATTCTCATGAGATGTGTGTCTCATGTTTGGGGATGGAGCACGCCCGGGCAGCTCTTGAGGGGGCTGCCTGCGCCCGTTGCGAAGCCCTTTCCGTGCGGGTACTGAGGTACAGCATGGCTCTCTTTTCCAAGGATGGCCGGATGTGTTCTCCCCGTGGAGTGGGCCCTGCGGCCGCTGAGGCAGCCCGGCGGCTTCACTCATGGAGTTCACAGCGTGATCTGTCGGAGGATTTCGGGACGGCTGAGGCTTTTTCCCGACCTTCATCCGCTGGCTCCGACGCTTCCTTTCCTCGTTCGGGGAGCCCGTTCTCGGCTTCTCCCGCTCGCGGTTTGGATCCGGAGACGCTGCAGCAATCCGACTCCGAGGAGGCGGACGTGCTCAGCGTAGTGGACGATGACTTCCGGGTGTTGGGGCGGCGTCATCTGGTGGCGCCGACTATGACGTGCTGCTGGAGGTGGTGACTAGAGCCGTGGCTAAGCTCAACATCAACTGGCCACAGGAGGAGCAGACACCACAGGCTAGTGGTAAGCTTGATGAAAGGTTTCTTAAGCACCACGCGCCACCTCTACGCCGGTCTCTGCCATTCTTTCCTGATTTACATGATGAACTGAGTAATCATGGGGCAGACCCTTCTCTACACGTCTTTCCACACCCCTATCACTGAATTACCTCCCGGAGGCCGATCGAGGTCCCCTCCGCCGTGGCAACAGGTGATGTTATCCCGCCGTTTACACGTTCAGGACGCACCTGCCACCAATGAGTCCACGCCATACTGCCTGCCCCGAGGGTCTGCAGTCAGGCGGCGTTCAGACTCACTCACAGTGGATCTTCGGCAGCTCTCCCCTGCCATTCTGGGGCTTCAGGGGTCCACCAGAAGATCACACGAGACACCGACCACCAGCCCCTGGTTCCATTGGCAGACTTTGCAGAGGCTTGGCGGAGCCTGACGATCATTTCTCCATGGGTCCTGCGCACTGCCATACATGGGTTTCGACTGCAGTTCAAAACCCGCCCTCCAAAATTCAACGGGGTGGTTTGAACTGTGGTTCGCCTGGAGCAAGGTCCGGTGTTAGGACAGGAAGCTCGTACTCTGCTGAAGAAAGGGGCCGTGGAACATGTCTCCCCCCCAGACAGAGACGCCGGTTCTACAGCCGGTACTTCATAGTCCCCAAGAAGGACAGAGGGCTGCGCCCTATTTTGGATCTGCGGGTTCTAACCGGTCTCTGTGGAGATTCAGGTTCAAGATGCTCATCATCCCCGCCATCGTGACGCACATCCAATCTGAGGATTGGTTCGTCACGATAGATCTAAAGGACGCCTATTTCCACGTCTCCATCCGTCTTTCTCACAGGAGTTCCTGAGGTTTGCCTTCAGGGGTGTGGCTTACCAGTATCGGGTTCTTCCATTTGGCCTGGCACTTTCCCCTCGCACATTCACCAAGTGTATGGATGCAGCACTGGCCCCGCTGAGGCTCCAGGGCGTCCGGATTTCAACTACATCGACGACTGGCTCATCCTAGCCCAGTCTCGAGAGTTGGTGGTTCAGCATCGAGATGTCGTTCTGGCTCATCTGTGGCGTTTAGGTCTGAGGCTCAACCCAAAGAAGAGTGTGCTGGGGCCCACCCAACGGACTACGTTACTAGGGGTAGTATGGGATTCGACAACGATGCGGGCACAGTTGTCTCCGGCACGTGTCGACACCATATTGGCTGCTGTGAAAGGGGTGAAGTTAGGCCACGCCATCACTATAAAACACTTTCAACGAGTGTTGGGTCTCCTGGCGGCTGCGTCCAGCGTAATACCATCTGGACTGCTGCACATGAGACCCCTGCAGTGGTGGCTAAGGACCAAGGGTTTTTCCCCGAGGGGAAATCCTTTCCGTCTGATTTGGGTTACGTGCAAGTGTCTTCGTTCCCTATCAGTTTGGAAGGAAACTTGGTTCCTGTCCCAGGGGCCCGCTGGTCATTTCGACAGACGCCTCCCTCACGGGATGGGGCGCGGTCATGGACGGCCGCTTTGCAAGGGGATCCTGGCAGGTGCATCAATCCCAGTGGCATATCAACTGTCTCGAGATGTTGGCGGTGTTCCAGGCTCTAAGGAGTTTCCTGCCCGATCTCCAAGGCTACTACGCCCCGGTTCGTTCCGACAACACAGCGGTGGTGGCCTATCTGAATCACCAGGGCGGTCTTCACTTGCGCCCTCTGTACAGACTGGCGCGTCAGATCCTCCTGTGGTCCCAGCAGAGATTACTATCGCTCAGGGCGATGTATCTCCTGGGGACGCAGAATCAGGGAGCACACCTGCTGTCGAGGCAGGGGCTGAGGCCCGGGGAATGGAGACTTCACCCCGAAGCGGTGGAGCTCTTGTGCGAAGAGTTCGGCCCCATAGACGTGGATCTGTTTGCGTCTCAAGAGATTACGCACTGCCCACTATATATGGTTTTCTCTCGTTCCTCCAGCCCCGTTGGGTCTGGACGCCATGGTACATTTGTGGCCGAGGCTACGTCTGTACGCTTTCGTTCTGGAGCGGGTCCGCCAGGACAATGTCGGCCTACTGCTCGTAGCCCCGTTCTGGCCAACCCGGGTGTGGTTCTCGGACATCATGATCACTCCTGGACGGCCCGCCATGGCGGGTCCCTCTGAGGAGAGACCTGCTGTCCCAGGCGCAGGGCCGGGTTCTTCACCCTTGCCCCGCCGTATGGCGGCTGTGGGTCTGGCCCCTGAGGGGGCACAGTACCTAGAGGCGGGTCTAACAGCCGGAGCAGTCGAGACCCTCCTCAGCTCCAGGGCCTCATCCACACGGATCCTCCGTGGTGCCCAGAGGATGAGACCTGCGACTCGGTCCAAGGTTCCCACTTGGGATCTGGCGGTGGTTCTTGGGGCGTTGGCTGAGGCCCCCTTCGAACCCCTGGAGTCAGCTGAGGCTAAGCACTTGACCCTCAAGATGGCCTTTCTCCTTGCTATCACCTCTCTGAGGAGGGTGGGGGATCTCCAAGCGCTTTCGGTTTCCCCGCAAGCCTGGAGTTTGCCCTGGGGAATATTAGGGCTATCCTGCACCCTCGTCCAGGATACATCCCTAAAGTGCCTTCTTGTGCTGCAGGGTCCACAGTGCTGCAGGCATTCATCCTCCACCTCATGTGACGGCGGAGGACGGGAGACTTCATCTGCTCTGCTCTTTCAGAGCACTGAGTATTTACACTCTGAGGTGCTCCCGTTGGAGGAAGGCTGACCAGCTGCTAGTGTGTTTTGGGTCCCCCAGGGCTGGGCTCCCTGCATCCAAACATACTATTAGCAACTGGATTGTTCAGACTATTTCCCTGGCCTATCAGGTGCGCGGTTTGCCTGTGGCTGTGAGGGCTCATTCTACCAGAGCTCAGAATGTGTCCCTGTTCTAATAGACCCGGTTTTGGACTTAGAAACACCTGGCCTATCTACCGACTGGTCTGACGCCCAGATTGTACAATGGAGTGAAGACGAGCAACTGGTCGAGACGGATCCTACCAGTGTTTCTCAACCTTTGGGACCTTTTGTTTCATCACATAATTTATGCCAATGGACTGAAGATGAACTATCCTCTTGGCATGCTTGTGGTTTTCCTGAGGACCAAACAGCTCTCGGTAAGCCTTCTATCTCTGTAAATGACAAACATCCTACACAACAGCCTATGGTAACGTTGCCTGCACGAGAGTATCAGTGATTGGTTAAACTCTGTAAAGCCAATTTGTATACTAGCAGAGTGACAGAATCTCTAGTTGTTAAGAATTCTACCCAGTTAGCGTTTTTAATGCTAAAAACCCATCAACAAATTAGAAAGGAGAGTCTGCGACTTAGGAATGAACATTTAGAGTTAAAAGCTAAAATAGACCGTATGTCACAAAATTCAAAAGCCTAAGAGTTTATACTGTGTCTGATTTTTTCATTCTGTCGCCGTTCACACTTCACAGACAGGTGTGTCTCACCCTTCATACACTGGGGGTGGTTCTGTGTCTGAGAGACAAAATATTCATTTGACTCCAAAACAAATGAACAAAGCCATCATTACAGCAGAGACCTGTCTGATCTCATACATAAGGCTGGGGGTTCGCAGGGTTTTAATATTATTGCATTTACCACTTATTTTTTAAACAACGCACCCATGCATGTTTTGAAAACAAATCTATACACGTTAATAAATGACGTAGCCGATTATTTTCAGCAGAATAAGCGGACATATCAACTAGATCTAGCTGGAATTGCCAATCTATTGAATTCACTAAAATCATTATCGTTCACAGGAAAAACATTTGCTATATCGAGTAGAGTAGATTTCACATCTGTAAATTTAACTCCCTTAACTGGTCATTTGCACCATGGTACGCCATCCTGAGGTCATTCGTCTGATACATTCTGTCTGTTTTTCAAATCTAGAAAAACATAGTATCCTATCTGTGCTCTCATCTTATACACGATGTATCTCTTTTTGACATGGTTTAGTAGAATAGACACATTCCCCATTGTTTTTAGTGTTGTTCCCCCTTCCAGATGTCCAGAGATTCCTTAACTACTGCGCTCACACTGTCCTCCACTCTAACTACCTGTTTAAGCGAAGCAATGAGAAAAGGGTTCCTCAGGCAAATCTGTAGAGCAGTTGCTGCAATGTCTCGAATACTGCACTCACACGTTGGCACCAACCCACAACCACGTAGGAAGTTTTTTGAGCATCAGAGAAATTTTTGTTAAAAAACTTCTGCGTAATTTCCCCCTTATGTCCATTTATATAAAAGAAGGGTAGCGTGTCAATGCATGTGTGAGGTTGTTTTCTGCTCCATTCATCTGTATAAACACAATACACACGTTTGTTTAGCTTTTTGCTGCAGTATATCGTATAAATAATAAGCTACGGTTACCTGTATAATACTGCTAGCAGTAGTGTTAGGAGATGTGTCCTTGTCCCAACAGTCCAGAGTGTCCAAACAAGCACCCTTGAATGGTTTGACCCTGCTCTTATCCTCTTCTGGTTTTTCTTCAGGAATGAGAAATGTTAAATTTCTTTTCCCCAGTTCTTTGCCATAGTCATCCACGCATGAGTTATCGACGACATCATCCTGGAGTAATGGAAAATATTTAGGGCTGCTTGATAGACCGTCACCGGCTGCACATGTCTTCGTACCTGTACAAAACATTTTAATTAGAACAATGTCACCGTCAGCCCCGTCGAGGAGGTCTTTGAGGTTTGTTGTTATTGCTCATCTTGCTTGTCCTCAGGACCAAGAAGTTTTCTTTTGATCCCTACATAACTAACAAGGTTTATACCATCTGAATAATTTATCAATATGTGAGAAGACTTCACGTCGTTTTGGAGTCATTACTCTCGATTGGTTACCTGTGGTGTCCATGATTGTGATGCTGCAGAGATGGCGCTGTTGTTCTGCACGAAGATAGTTCTGTACGATGCAGAGTCACCCCAAAAAAAACGTTCAGTCACCCTGTTCCAGCCTGTCCTGCACCTGTTTCCACCTTTTGGTGATCGACCCCCCCACCACCGCTATTAGAGGATAAGGCCGGACATGTCTAAATACAAACACCCAATTTCACAACCCCATCTCTTTGTTGTTCAACCTTGCTATGACCCCCAATTTTTTTTATTCTATTTTTTTTATGAATTTTATTTTTTTGATTAATACAGTTTTTATGAATAAATTTTTTTATCAAAAATGTATTCACGTGCACGACTGTTACGCGCACCATGCGCGTGCATTGGTGGCCTTTATTTACTACTCACATGCAATATGTACCCAGTTAATACCAATATTTACAAGGCCAATGTCTGGATGTTCCAAACACTTAGACGTATCGATTCAAACCAGTTCTGTCCATCCAGGACAGTCCCATATATCCAGACACTTTGTTTCAGTAAGGCTGTAGTTTGGTCTTGCTGGGATGTGAAAACGCACCATTAAAACAGGGCCACAATAAATTGTAGCAAACAGGCAAACAAGGCACTTACCACTTTACGGGACACGCCACCCTCAGACCCCGGCAGGGGGGCACGCAATCCGCGCAACCACAAAGCACCCAATTATAACAAATAAGACTATGTCAGACCTTGATAAACACCAAATGGGTTGGAACAGGGAGACATGCAGCTTACCGAGGCACCCAACGCCAGCAGCCCAGGTATTCATCTATCCACACGGGGAGCGTCAAGAAACAAAGTTGGCTCTATGAGAGAACGCGGTTAGTGCCACCTGCACGGCAATACAAACACGGAAGGATAAAAAAAATGTCCTTACCATTCCGCAGCAAAATGACATGCACAGGTAAGAGGGAGGGAAAAACCTCATCCGGTCACACTACCACTGCGACAGGACAATCGTATCCACTGCGGATGTGGATAGTTAACTAGCTGTGAACTTATGGTTTGGGTTAGAGATGTGAATTTGTTTTATTGTTTTCCTCACTAGCTGTTCTGATCTTTAGATTTCTATGTTTTTAGGAACAGACTGTGTAAATCATTATGCATCCCTTTGCTCTGGGCCAGACATTGGTGACTGTCCTTGGAGACAGAACCTCTGCTCCAGCTGATTTGTGTTGTAGTACATCTCTGTTTATTCTCTTTTATTAAGAAATTCTTCAAAGACAACGGTTTGTTGTAACTCAAGTATTTGCTCAATGCCTCACCAGAAATACCACCATTTTCCACGATAACTGTATAACTAAAGTGAGTGCTGTATCCATATTTTTGACACAAAGTCAAACATTGACTGGGTTTTGGACTCTGCCAAGGTTGTCACTTTTCTCCGATCCTGTCGAATGTTAATGAACAGGATCACAAAGTAGATCAAGAGTGAGTTGCTGCCCCAAGCAAAGGAGTTTATGTATCTCAGGATCTTGTTTATGAGTGATGGCAAAATGGAGCATGTGATGGACAGGTGGATTGGCGCGATGTCAGCAGTAATGAGGGCACTGCACTGGACCACTGTGGTGAAAATGGAGCTAAGAAAGAAGGCAAAGCCTTCGAGTTACCAGTTGCTCTACGTTCCAACCGTTATCTATGGTCATGAGCTGTGTGTAGTGAGCAAAAGAATGAGAGCACAGATATATTTGGCCGAGAAGAATTTCCTCCACAGGGTGGCTGGGCTTACCCTCAGAGATAGGGTGAGGAGCTCAGACATCCATAGGTGCCTCTGCTCTTTCACACTGAAAGGAGCACACTGAAAGGAGCCGGTTGAGGTGGTTTGGGCATGTGATTAGGAATTTTCCTGGCTACCTTTTTTTCCCCAGGCATGTCAAACTGGGAGGAGATCCCGGGGGAGACCCAGTACTCGATAACATCCAAAACTAAACTTGATAAACAGTATGTTCCTCCCTTCAAGATGTTAAAGAGCAGTGTACTGGACATGGAGGACTGCATCCTCAACTGACCTATGATAAGCAAACTGTAATGGATCTAAGGAAGTAGGTACATTATCACATATCTGAGTAAGAGTATGACCATTACAAGGATATGTAAATTCACTCTCTGTCCACATACAGAACCTTAGAATAAAATTGTTCACTAAAAGGAGACATAACATTCATAATAATGTGCATTCACATTCACACTTCCTCAGTTCAATCCTACACAAAGAAAATACTCAGTTCATTAGTTCATTGAAATACAGAAAAAAGTTCTCAGTCCATCAAAAATATAAAGCCATGGTAGTAAATGTTCAGTTCTTAAAAAAATACAAAAAAAAAGGAACTAATAAGCCACAGTCTACACAGAGGAAAAACTCTGGTACTCCCGGTGTGGAGCTTGGGTACCTTGTTTTAGCGCTTAGAACGGCACACATAAACAGACACACACACACACACACAGCCAGTCAGACAGACTGTATACGGTTGATCACAACAGGAGGTTAATTTCCTTGTAATCATGCAGCAACTCCTCGAAATAAGCATCAACAACGCAACTAGCTACACTGACTTCATGCATTCTACCGCTGTGTGCTAGACCGCAACGACACAATGCAACTCCGAGCGTAGACACTGATTATCCGCTATCAGCCACAGCCGCCATGGTCCAAATGCAAACACACACACACTGAGAAGGGTCCAGCTGCAGCCTGCAGACAAACATGACCACTGTCATACCACTGTTGTTGTATATTTTAAGTTTCACGAACCAAGAAATATTCTGTAATGTTACATAATGAGCCACATGTATCTTGATTTAGGTTAAAACTTTACAACATTACTGAGAATTTAATGAAAGAATAACAGCTGGACACATCTGCTGTGTTGGCTGCAGTGGTCTGTGTGATTCGATTCAATTCAATTTTATTTATATAGCGCCAAATCACAACAACAGTTATCTCACAGCGCTTTTCATAAAAGAGCAGGTCTAGACCGTACTCTGCGGTGTGTGACTGGGCCTGGGGGAGCTAACTGGAGCTAGCTAGCTAACTTTTCCTGACAGCCCACCGAAGTATATTACTCTTACTCTAACCATCACAGGGTGTGTGCCTAAAGTTATTGATAGTATGCATGTTCACCGGTTAACCCTACAGCGGCTAACAGATAGGGTTAACCTCCTTTGTGTTGCTGTGCAGCTTCCGGTAACGTTAACTGCAGCTATATAACAACCGTCGGCAACATGGTCGGCACTTGCGGAGCTTCTCAACTCCGAAAATGTTTCAACACATTTTTGATTCACTGTCAATTTTCATAAAAATGCAATATTTGAAATCTACACAGCTGATTTCTCGCCTAAAAACTTCTCAGAAGCAGTCTTCTCAGATACTGCTTCCTGCTTTCTTACAGTGCAGACGCTTTGCTGCTTGCTCTTACCTCTGCTTGTATTCTTTTGCTGAAACTCTCTTTTTTTCTGCTAGAAACTTTGAGCAGCGGCTCTTGGATACTTTTAAATCACTGGCTCTTGCCATACTTTAAAAACATTTATTCAATTCAATTCAGATTTATTTATATAGCGCCAAATCACAACAACAGTTATCTCACAGCGCTTTTCATAAAAGAGCAAGTCTAGACCATATTCTGTGTTGTTATTTACAGAAGCCCAACAGTTCCCACCAAGAGCAAGCACTAGGCAACAGAGGCAAGGAAAAACTTCCTTTTAAGAGGCAGAAACCTCGAGCAGAACCATGGCTCAGGGTGGGCGGCCATCTGCCTCGACCGGTTGGGGGTGAAGGAGAGAGAGAGAGAGAGAGAGAGAGAGAGAGAGAGAGAGAGAGAGAGAGAGAGAGGGACAGAGAGAAAAAGAGAGGGATAGAAGGAGAGAGAGATGGGAGGGAGGCAGCCTACACAATATACACACACAGAGGTACAGACAGTAAAGGTGATGTTGCTATAGACTAAATGAAAAATGGTATAGATATGTATAGTAGTGTTAATGATAACAATTGTAATGTTAATGATTATAATAACAATAATAACAATAGGACTAGTAACAATAGTTGTTGTAGCAGAGGGTGTCGAGCAGGAACACGGGGGCAGCAGGTGACCCACAGCCACAGATCCAGACTCCACAGCTCCAGAGCCAGAAACACCTGCAGGAAGTGATAGGAGGAGAGAGGAGAGGGACGAGAAAGCACAAGACTACCAGAATGCAATAATGGGATGAGGTTGCATACAGAGGGAGAGAAAGTAGAGGAGAGAGGAGCTAGGCCTATAGCAGCATAACTAAGTGATGGTTCAGGACTCACCTGAGCCAGCCCTAACTATAAGCTTTATCAAAGAGGAAAGTCTTAAGCCTACTCTTAAATGTGGAGATGGTGTCTGCCTCCTGAACCCAAACTGGAACCTGGTTCCACAGGAGAGGAGCTTGACAGCTGAATGCTCTGGCTCCTAGTCTACTTTTGGAGACTCTAGGAACCACAAGTAACCCTGCATTCTGGGACCGCAGTGCTCTGGTGGGGTAGTAAGGTACTATGAGCTCTTTATGATAAGATGGTGCCTGACCATTAAGAGCTTTGTAGGTAAGAAGAATGATTTTAAATTCTATTCTGGATTTTACTGGAAGCCAATGCAACTGAGCAAGCTAAGACAGGAGAAAATGATCTCTTTTCCTGGTTCCTGTCAGAACACGTGCTGCAGCATTCTGGATCAGCTGAAGAGTCTTAATGAAATTTTTCGAGCAGCCTGATAATAAGGAATTGCAGTAATCCAGCCTAGAAGTAACAAATGCATGGACTAGTTTTTCTGCATCATTTTTAGACAGGATGTTCCTGATTTTCGCAATATTACGTAGGTGAAAAAAGGCGGTCCTTGAAATCTGCTTAATGTGAGACTTAAACGACATGTCCTGGTCTAAGATAACTCCAAGATTCCTCACAGTGGTGCTGGAGGCCAGGGCGATGCCATCAAGGGAAACTATACACTCACCTAAAGGATTATTAGGAACACCTGTTCAATTTCTCATTAATGCAATTATATAATCAACCAATCACATGGCAGTTGCTTCAATGCATTTAGGGGTGTGGTCCTGGTCAAGACAATCTCCTGAACTCCAAACTGAATGTCAGAATGGGAAAGAAAGGTGATTTAAGCAATTTTGAGCGTGGCATGGTTGTTGGTGCCAGGCGGGCCGGTCTGAGTATTTCACAATCTGCTCAGTTACTGGGATTTTCAAGCACAACCATTTCTAGAGTTTACAAAGAATAGTGTGAAGAGGGAAAAACATCCAGTATGCGGCAGTCCTGTGGGCGAAAATGCCTTGTTGATACTAGAGGTCAGAGGAGAATGGGCCGACTGATTCAAGCTGATAGAAGAGCAACTTTGACTGAAATAACCACTTGTTACAACCGAGGTATGCGGCAAAGCATTTGTGAAGCCACAACACGCACAACCTTGAGGCGGATGGGCTACAACAGCAAAAGACCCCACCGGGTACCACTCATCTCCACTACAAATAGGAAAAAGAGGCTACAATTTGCAAGAGCTCACCAAAATTGGACAGTTGAAGACTGGAAAAATGTTGCCTGGTCTGATGAGTCTCGACATTCAGATGGTAGAGTCAGAATTTGGTGTAAACAGAATGAGAACATGCCTTGTTACAACTGTGCAGGCTGCTGGTGGTGGTGTAATGGTGTGGAGGATGTTTTCTTGGCACACTTTAGGCCCCTTAGTGCCAATTGGGCATCGTTTAAATGCCACGGCCTACCTGAGCATTGTTTCTGACCATGTCCATCCCTTTATGGCCACCATGTACCCACCCTGATGGCTATTTCCAGCAGGATAATGCACCATGTCACAAAGCTCGAATCATTTCAAATTGGTTTCTTGAACATGACAGTGAGTTCACTGTACTAAAATGGCCCCCACAGTCACCAGATCTCAACCCAATAGAGCATCTTTGGGATGTGGTGCAACGGGAGCTTCGTGCCCTGGATGTGCATCCCACAAATCTCCATCAACTGCAAAATGCTATCCTATCCATATGGGCCAACATTTCTAAAGAATGCTTTCAGCACCTTGTTGAATCAATGCCACGTAGAATTAAGGCAGTTCTGAAGGCGAAAGGGGGTCAAACACAGTATTAGTATGGTGCTCCTAATAATCCTTTAGGTGAGTGTATTTTTAGATAATGCGTCACGGAGGTGCTTGGGCCTCAGAACAATAACTTCAGTTTTATCTGAGTTTAACATTAGAAAATTACAGGTCATCCAGGTTTTAACATCCTGAAAGCACATTTGAAGTTTAGCTAACTGTTTCATCTGGCTTGATCGATAGATATAACTGAGTATCATCTGCATAACAATGAAAGTTTATGGAATATTTCCTGATAATATTGCCTAAAGGAAGCATATATAAAGTGAAGAGGATTGGTCCGAGGACAGATCCTTGAGGAACTCCGTGACTAACTTTGGACAAACTGAAATCGATCTGATAAAAAGGACTTAAACCAGCTTAGAGCGGTTCCTTTAATGCCAATGAAATGTTCCAGTCTCTGCAATAGGCTCTGATGGTCAGTGGTATCAAATGCAGCACTAAGATCTAATAAAACCAGTACAGAGACAAGTCCTTTGTCTGATGCAATTAGGAGGTCGTTAGTAATTTTCACCAGTGCTGTCTCTGTGCTATGATGAGCTCTAAATCCTGACTGAAAATCCTCAAATAAACTATTGCTCTGTAGAAAGTCACACAGCTGTTTAGCAACTGCTTTCTCCAGGACCGTAGAGAGAAATGGAAGGTTAGATATAGGTCTATAGTTGGCTAAAACATCCGGATCAAGTTTGGGCTTTTTCAGAAGAGGTTTAATTACAGCTACTTTAAAGTACTGTGGTACATAGCCTGTTGATAGAGATAGATTGATCATATCTAGTATAGAAGTGCTGACTAAGGGTAAAACTTCTTTAAGCAGCCTAGTCGGGATAGGGTCTAAGAGGCAGGTTGATGACATGCGAAAACGCGCAAATAGCACAACTTTTCATCGTCAATGCCTTTAGAAGGCACAGCAGAAATTTGACGTCGATCCGACTAAATCCCTAGGAGGAGTTCGTTAAAGTACGAAGTGTGTAAATCATCCAAAAATGGCCGTAAAATTCAAAATGGCCGACTTCCTATGACATGTATCATATCAAGACGCACAAAAAAGCCTCAAGAACCCATAGCCTAAAGTCAACAGGAAGTCGGCCATTTTGAATTTTATGGCCATTTTTGGATGATTTACACACTTCGTACTTTAACGAACTCCTCCTAGGGATTTAGTCGGATCGACGTCAAATTTCTGCTGTGCCTTCTAAAGGCATTGACGATGAAAAGTTGTGCTATTTGCGCGTTTTCGTCAATGGGCGTGTCCGTGGCGTCGATGATTCGCTATGAAACAGGAAGTTGTTGTAACTTCAGTGTACATGCTCACATCTGGACCAAACTGTACATCTAGGATGAGAGTCCCGCCCTGAACACATGTACATGCCGACATTCACCCACAGTCATAGCGCCACCTGCTGGCAACAGAAAGTGACCTTTAACGAAGCAGCCCCCGCCGCACGTTTCACCTACGTGCACGAATTTTCTGTGGTACGTGTATCTTGTCCAGACGCACAAAAAAGCCTCTTGGAGCCATAGCCTAAACCCAACAGGAAGTCGGCTATTTTGAATTTTATGTCAAATTTTGGATGATTTACACACTTCGTATTTAACGAACTCCTCCTAGGGATTTAGTCCGACCGACCTCAAATTTGTGCTGTGCCTTCTAAAGGCATTGAAGATGAAAAGTTGTGCTATTTGCAAGTTTTCGTCAATGGGCGTGTCCGTGGCGTGGCGTCAAAGATCAGCTCTTCGCCAAGACACGGAAGTTGTCGTAACTTCAGTGTACATGCTCACATCTGCACCAAACTGTACATGTAGGATGAGAGTCCCGCCCTGAACACATGTACATGCTGACATTCACAGACAGTCATAGCGCCACCTGCTGGCAACAGGAAGTGACTTTTAACGAAGCAGCCCCCGCCGCACGTTTTACCTACGTGCACGAATTTTCTGTGGTACGTGTATCTTGTCCAGACGCACAAAAAAGCCTCTTGGAGCGATGCCCTAAAATCAACAGGAAGTCGGCCATTTTGAATTTTACGTCAAATTTTGGATGATTTACACACTTCGTACTTTAACGAACTCCTCCTAGGGATTTAGTCCGACCGACTTCAAATTTGTGCTGTGCCTTCTAAAGGCATTGAAGATGAAAAGTTGTGCTATTTGCGAGTTTTCGTCAATGGGTGTGTCCGTGGCGTGGCGTCAGAGATCAAGTCTTCGCCATGACACAGGAAGTTGTTGTAACTTCAGTGTACATGCTCACATCTGAACCAAACTTTACGTGCTTGATAACTCTCCCACCCCGCTATGGAGGACCGATCCTGACACAGTCAGAAATAAATACAGAAATAAATAAATGCTCAATAAATAAATAAGCATCCAATTAAATACACAAAAAAATTAAGTAAATAAATAAATGTAGGTAGTAATTAAATTATACAAGGAGACATAAATGTATATATTTTAATTAGTGCCTTTACTTATTCACCTTTGTTATAATTACCTTATTTGTTTATTCAACTTTATTTATTACTAATTTTTTTAATGTATTTATTATGTGTGTGTTTTAATATTTTTGTCTGTTTTATTCTTCCTTTGTATTTATTTACCTTATTTATTTTCACCCATGGTATTTATTTCTGCCTGTCTTTTTTAAATTTTTGTATGCATTTCTGCCTCATTATGCAAATGAGGAGGGGCTGTGTCTCAAGGGGTCATCTTCTCTGCTATTGGTGGACCAGTCAGACAGGAGAGCTCTAGGCCTACTCTGCCTGCAGACATCAACGATCTTGCCCCTCACACAGTCAGATGGCTTCCTTCAGTGCGCTGAGGTGTTTAACAACTCTGAAGACACTACCAGCCATGTCTTCCTTCTCTTTTCACGTAGACGCTCCGACAGACAGTGCTTTCAGTTTGCTGCATGCATGGACACAGAACTGCGGTACAGCACACAGTAACGATGAAATGTGTGCTGTTATCACATTCTTCCTCTGTATGTACACATAAACAACAAGGCAGGGAAATATAAAAGGAATTTATTTTATTGTTTGGGTACATTATTGTTCAGTGTACATGCTCACATCTGAACCAAACTTTGCGTGCTTGATAACTCTCTGACCCCCAGACATCTACACGTCAATACCGATTTATATTCATAGCGGCAAGTGCTATGTAGCTCCACATAGGGGACACAGGAAGTGACATATAGCACCTTCATGCGGCGACATAACCGCGTAGGAAATTCACAGCCGCACCGGCAGAGCTCCAGAATATGCAACTCGGCCGGCTCACACGCGGACGCGCTTACAAGTGCGAGGGCCCGCCCAACGCTGCTTGCAGCTTTAATTAGGGCCCGAGCACGACCGTGTGAGGTCCCTATTGAATTTGCTCGGATTATTTTTTTTTTTTTTTTTTTTTTTTTTTTTTTTTTTTTTCTTTTTTCTGCAAAGTAGGCTCAACTGACATGGCCTAAACATTCTCGAAAACTCACCAAAATTTGCAAACATGTCAGAACCGGTGAAAAATTTCGTATTCTACAAGTTTCGCACATGGGCGTTGCAAAATGACTCGCTAGCGCCACCTAGAAAATTGGAAAAATTAGCCCCTCGTTCACGTTCAACCTACATGTACGAAATTTTCTGGGGACATGTATCATGTCAAGACGCACAAAAAAGCCTCAAGAACCCATAGCCTAAAGTCAACAGGAAGTCGGCCATTTTGAATTTTATGGCCATTTTTGGATGATTTACACACTTCGTACTTTAACGAACTCCTCCTAGGGATTTAGTCGGATCGACGTCAAATTTCTGCTGTGCCTTCTAAAGGCATTGACGATGAAAAGTTGTGCTATTTGCGCGTTTTCGTCAATGGGCGTGTCCGTGGCGTCGATGATTCGCATGAAACAGGAAGTTGTTGTAACTTCAGTGTACATGCTCACATCTGGACCAAACTGTACATCTAGGATGAGAGTCCCGCCCTGAACACATGTACATGCCGACATTCACCCACAGTCATAGCGCCACCTGCTGGCAATAGAAAGTGACCTTTAACGAAGCAGCCCCCGCCGCACGTTTCACCTACGTGCACGAATTTTCTGTGGTACGTGTATCTTGTCCAGACGCACAAAAAAGTCTCTTGGAGCCATGCCTAAATCCAACAGGAAGTCGGCCATTTTGAATTTTACGTCAAATTTTGGATGATTTACACACTTCGTACTTTAACGAACTCCTCCTAGGGATTTAGTCCGACCGACCTCAAATTTGTGCTGTGCCTTCTAAAGGCATTGAAGATGAAAAGTTGTGCTATTTGCAAGTTTTCGTCAATGGGCGTGTCCGTGGCGTGGCGTCAAAGATCAACTCTTCGCCATGACACGGAAGTTGTCGTAACTTCAGTGTACATGCTCACATCTGGACCAAACTGTACATGTAGGATGAGAGTCCCGCCCTGAACACATGTACATGCTGACATTCACCCACAGTCATAGCGCCACCTGCTGGCAACAGAAGTGACTTTTAACGAAGCAGCCCCCGCCGCACGTTTCACCTACGTGCACGAATTTTCTGTGGTACGTGTATCTTGTCCAGACGCACAAAAAAGTCTCTTGGAGCCATAGCCTAAACCCAACAGGAAGTCGGCCATTTTGAATTTTACGTCAAATTTTGGATGATTTACACACTTCGTACTTTAACGAACTCCTCCTAGGGATTTAGTCCGACCGACCTCAAATTTCTGCTGTGCCTTCTAAAGGCATTGAAGATGAAAAGTTGTGCTATTTGCAAGTTTTCGTCAATGGGCGTGTCCGTGGCGTGGCGTCAAAGATCAACTCTTCGCCATGACACGGAAGTTGTCGTAACTTCAGTGTACATGCTCACATCTGCACCAAACTGTACATGTAGGATGAGAGTCCCGCCCTGAACACATGTACATGCTGACATTCACCCACAGTCATAGCGCCACCTGCTGGCAACAGGAAGTGACTTTTAACGAAGCAGCCCCCGCCGCACGTTTCACCTACGTGCACGAATTTTCTGTGGTACGTGTATCTTGTCCAGACGCACAAAAAAGCTCTTGGAGCCATGCCTAAACAACAGGAAGTCGGCCATTTTGAATTTTACGTCAAATTTTGGATGATTTACACACTTCGTACTTTAACGAACTCCTCCTAGGGATTTAGTCCGACCGACTTCAAATTTGTGCTGTGCCTTCTAAAGGCATTGAAGATGAAAAGTTGTGCTATTTGCGAGTTTTCGTCAATGGGTGTGTCCGTGGCGTGGCGTCAGAGATCAAGTCTTCGCCATGACACAGGAAGTTGTTGTAACTTCAGTGTACATGCTCACATCTTAACCAAACTTTACGTGCTTGATAACTCTCCCACCCCGTTATGGAGGACCGATCCTGACACAGCCAGAAATAAATACAGAAATAAATAAATGCTCAATAAATAAATAAGCATCCAATTAAATACACAAAAAAATAAAGTAAATAAATAAATGTAGGTAGTAATTAAATTATACAAGGAGACATAAATGTTATATTTTAATTAGTGCCTTTACTTATTCACCTTTGTTATAATTACCTTATTTGTTTATTCAACTTTATTTATTACTAATTTTTTTAATGTATTTATTTATGTGTGTGTTTTAATATTTTTGTCTGTTTTATTCTTCCTTTGTATTTATTTACCTTATTTATTTTCACCCATGGTATTTATTTTGCCTGTCTTTTTTAAATTTTGTATGCATTTCTGCCTCATTATGCAAATGAGGAGGGGCTGTGTCTCAAGGGGTCATCTTCTCTGCTATTGGTGGACCAGTCAGACAGGAGAGCTCCTACTCTGCCTGCAGACATCAACGATCTTGCCCCTCACACAGTCAGATGGCTTCCTTCAGTGCGCTGAGGTGTTTAACAACTCTGAAGACAATACTACCAGCAATGTCTTCCTTCTCTTTTCACGTAGACGCTCCGACAGACAGTGCTTTCAGTTTGCTGCATGCATGGACACAGAACTGCGGTATAGGGAGAAGCACACGGTCAGCTGGCTGCAGCTAAATCTGGAGTGCACTCGTATTCAATTCTGTATGGTAAATTCAGTTTTAACGGAGCAGAGCGAGCTGACAGGCAGAGTTAGAGACTTTTTCTGTCTGTTTCTCTCTTTACAAAGACGCATGTTGCAGTCAGAGTCTTCTCTGAGATGCGAGCACGACATACAACACAATTTATCAAATTACACAACGGATATACAGTATGAAAATAAGATTGATTGGATTATACTCACAGGAAGTATAAAACCTCTTACATGGGTCTATTAAAAGTAAAGTAACACAAAAATGTCAGGGAAATTACTTTACTTAGATTTAAGTACTGCAGTTGTACATTTGAAATACCTTCCTACCTTTCTGATAGGAAGCCTTCTTGAGGTGGTATAAAACATTTCTTCTTATATTCTGATTTGAGTTGTGGACAACTATGACCACATGAATTAAAAAAAATTTCACTGCCCAAGTCAGCTATAACACAAGTCTTGTTCATCAGACTACATGCTGTACAGTATTTGTACAGATTTTGTCCCAGGATTTCTTATGCATTTCTTCTTCTTCGTTGCATGATTTAGAATAATAAGGTGAGAAATGGGTCTATTCTGAGTTCATCCTGCACTGCAGCAGCTAATAAAGTCCATTTAATCCCAAAACGCTTTTCTTTTAGGCAGGCTGGAGCAGAAAACAACTCACCTTTCTCAAGTTGTACAGTAATGTCACATGTGTATGAAGGTGGATCAAACAAGCTAATCTTAAATGTCAAAGTAGAGAGGAGCCTAGTAGGCCTATTTATTTTCATTCATTACACAATATGAATAAGCTATGCAGACAGTTGTAAAGAAAGAACATCTTTTTCTTCTGTTCTCTACTTGTTATAGTTACACAGTATTAGGGGTGTGGGCTGTATTAAAAGTATCCACTGTTCTCCCATGCTCTAACACACAGTAACGATGAAATGTGTGCTGTTCTCACATTCTTCCTCTGTATGTACACATAAACAACAAGGCAGGGAAATATAAAAGGAATTTATTTTATTGTTTGGGTACATTATTGTTCAGTGTACATGTCACATCTGAAACAAACTTTACGTGCTTGATAACTCTCCCACCCCGCAGACATCTACACGTCAATACCGATTTATATTCATAGCGGCAAGTGCTATGTAGCTCCACATAGGGGACACAGGAAGTGACATATAGCACCTTCATGCGGCGTCGGAACCGCGTAGGAAATTCACAGCCGCACCGGCAGAGCTCCAGAATATGCAACTCGGCCGGCTCACGCGCGGACGCGCTTACAAGTGCGAGGGCCCGCCCAACGCTGCTTGCAGCTTTAATTTTTTTTTTTTTTTTTTTTTTTTTTTTCTGCAAAGTAGGCCAAATGACATGGCCTAAACATTCTCGAAAACTCACCAAAATTTGCAAACATGTCAGAACCGGTGAAAAATTTCGTATTCTACAAGTTTCGCACATGGGCGTGCAAAATGACTCGCTAGCGCCACCTAGAAAATTGGAAAAATTAGCCCCTCGTTCACGTTCAACCTACATGTACGAAATTTTCTGGGGACATGTATCATCAAGACGCACAAAAAAGCCTCAAGAACCCATAGCCTAAAGTCAACAGGAAGTCGGCCATTTTGAATTTTACGGCCATTTTTGGATGATTTACACACTTCGTACTTTAACGAACTCCTCCTAGGGATTTAGTCGGATCGACGTCAAATTTCTGCTGTGCCTTCTAAAGGCATTGACGATGAAAAGTTGTGCTATTTGCGCGTTTTCGTCAATGGGCGTGTCCGTGGCGTCGATGATTCGCATGAAACAGGAAGTTGTTGTAACTTCAGTGTACATGCTCACATCTGGACCAAACTGTACATGTAGGATGAGAGTCCCGCCCTGAACACATGTACATGCCGACATTCACCCACAGTCATAGCGCCACCTGCTGGCAACAGAAAGTGACCTTTAACGAAGCAGCCCCCGCCGCACGTTTCACCTACGTGCACGAATTTTCTGTGGTACGTGTATCTTGTCCAGACGCACAAAAAAGTCTCTTGGAGCCATAGCCTAAACCCAACAGGAAGTCGGCCATTTTGAATTTTACGTCAAATTTTGGATGATTTACACACTTCGTACTTTAACGAACTCCTCCTAGGGATTTAGTCCGACCGACCTCAAATTTGTGCTGTGCCTTCTAAAGGCATTGAAGATGAAAAGTTGTGCTATTTGCAAGTTTTCGTCAATGGGCGTGTCCGTGGCGTGGCGTCAAAGATCAACTCTTCGCCATGACACGGAAGTTGTCGTAACTTCAGTGTACATGCTCACATCTGGACCAAACTGTACATGTAGGATGAGAGTCCCGCCCTGAACACATGTACATGCTGACATTCACCCACAGTCATAGCGCCACCTGCTGGCAACAGGAAGTGACTTTTAACGAAGCAGCCCCCGCCGCACGTTTCACCTACGTGCACGAATTTTCTGTGGTACGTGTATCTTGTCCAGACGCACAAAAAAGTCTCTTGGAGCCATAGCCTAAACCCAACAGGAAGTCGGCCATTTTGAATTTTACGTCAAATTTTGGATGATTTACACACTTCGTACTTTAACGAACTCCTCCTAGGGATTTAGTCCGACCGACCTCAAATTTTGCTGTGCCTTCTAAAGGCATTGAAGATGAAAAGTTGTGCTATTTGCAAGTTTTCGTCAATGGGCGTGTCCGTGGCGTGGCGTCAAAGATCAACTCTTCGCCATGACACGGAAGTTGTCGTAACTTCAGTGTACATGCTCACATCTGGACCAAACTGTACATGTAGGATGAGAGTCCCGCCCTGAACACATGTACATGCTGACATTCACAGACAGTCATAGCGCCACCTGCTGGCAACAGGAAGTGACTTTTAACGAAGCAGCCCCGCCGCACGTTTTACCTACGTGCACGAATTTTCTGTGGTACGTGTATCTTGTCCAGACGCACAAAAAAGCCTCTTGGAGCGATGCCTAAAATCAACAGGAAGTCGGCCATTTTGAATTTTACGTCAAATTTTGGATGATTTACACACTTCGTACTTTAACGAACTCCTCCTAGGGATTTAGTCCGACCGACTTCAAATTTGTGCTGTGCCTTCTAAAGGCATTGAAGATGAAAAGTTGTGCTATTTGCGAGTTTTCGTCAATGGGTGTGTCCGTGGCGTGGCGTCAAGATCAAGTCTTCGCCATGACACAGGAAGTTGTTGTAACTTCAGTGTACATGCTCACATCTGAACCAAACTTTACGTGCTTGATAACTCTCCCACCCCGCTATGGAGGACCGATCCTGACACAGTCAGAAATAAATACAGAAATAAATAAATGCTCAATAAATAAATAAGCTCCAATTAAATACACAAAAAAATAAAGTAAATAAATAAATGTAGGTAGTAATTAAATTATACAAGGAGACATAAATGTATATATTTAATTAGTGCCTTTACTTATCACCTTTGTTATAATTACCTTATTTATTCTCCCTTATATCTAACTTATTTATTACTAATTTTTTAATATTTTATTTATGTGTGTTTTTAATATTTTTGTCTGTTTATTCTTCCTTTGTATTTTTCTACCTTATTTATTTTCACCCATGGTATTTATTTCTCCCTGTCCTTTTTAAATTTCTGTATGCATTTCTGCTCATTATGCAAATGAGGAGGGGCTGTGTCTCAAGGGTCATCTTCTCTGCTATTGGTGGACCAGTCAGACAGGAGAGCTCTAGGCTACTCTGCCTGCAGACATCAACGATCTTGCCCCTCACACAGTCAGATGGCTTCCTTCAGTGCGCTGAGGTGTTTAACAACTCTGAAGACACTACCAGCCATGTCTTCCTTCTCTTTTCACGTAGACGCTCCGACAGACAGTGCTTTCAGTTTGCTGCATGCATGGACACAGAACTGCGGTACAGCACACAGTAACGATGAAATGTGTGCTGTTATCACATTCTTCCTCTGTATGTACACATAAACAACAAGGCAGGGAAATATAAAAGGAATTTATTTTATTGTTTGGGTACATTATTGTTCAGTGTACATGCTCACATCTGAACCAAACTTTGCGTGCTTGATAACTCTCGACCCCCAGACATCTACACGTCAATACCGATTTATATCATAGCGGCAGTGCTATGTAGCTCCACATAGGGACACAGGAAGTGACTATAGCACCTTCATGCGGCGACATAACGCGTAGAAATTCACAGCCGCACCGGCAGAGCTCCAGAATATGCAACTCGGCCGGCTCACACGCGGACGCGCTTACAAGTGCGAGGGCCC
>NW_024042261.1:3214701-3246015 GCF_014851395.1 Micropterus salmoides | reverse complement strand
CACAAAAAAGTCTCTTGGAGCCATAGCCTAAACCCAACAGGAAGTCGGCCATTTTGAATTTTTATGTCAATTTTGGTGATTTACACACTTCGTACTTTAACGAACTCCTCCTAGGGATTAGTCCGACCGACCTCAAATTTCTGCTGTGCCTTCTAAAGGCATTGAAGATGAAAAGTTTGTGCTATTTGCAAGTTTCGTCAATGGGCGTGTCCGTGGCGTGGCGTCAAGATAACTCTTCGCCATGACCGGAAGTTGTCGTAGCTTCAGTGTACATGCTCACATCTGGACCAAACTGTACATGTAGGAAGAGTCCCGCCCTGAACACATGTCATGCTGACATTCACCCCAGTCTAGCGCCACCTGCTGGCAACAGGAAGTGACTTTTAACGAAGCAGCCCCCCCGCACGTTTCACCTACGTGCACGAATTTTCTGTGGTACGTGTATCTTGTCCAGACGCACAAAAAAGTCTCTTGGAGCCATAGCCTAAACCCAACAGGAAGTCGGCCATTTTGAATTTTACGTCAAATTTTGGATGATTTACACACTTCGTACTTTAACGAACTCCTCCTAGGGATTTAGTCCGACCGACCTCAAATTTCTGCTGTGCCTTCTAAAGGCATTGAAGATGAAAAGTTGTGCTATTTGCAAGTTTTCGTCAATGGGCGTGTCCGTGGCGTGGCGTCAAAGATCAGCTCTTCGCCATGACACGGAAGTTGTCGTAACTTCAGTGTACATGCTCACATCTGGACCAAACTGTACATGTAGGATGAGAGTCCCGCCCTGAACACATGTACATGCTGACATTCACCCAGTCATAGCGCCACCTGCTGGCAACAGGAATGACTTTTAACGAAGCAGCCCCCGCCGCACGTTTTACCTACGTGCACGAATTTTCTGTGGTACGTGTATCTTGTCCAGACGCACAAAAAAGCCTCTTGGAGCCATGCCTAAACAACAGGAAGTCGGCCATTTTGAATTTTACGTCAAATTTTGGATGATTTACACACTTCGTACTTTAACGAACTCCTCCTAGGGATTTAGTCCGACCGACCTCAAATTTCTGCTGTGCCTTCTAAAGGCATTGAAGATGAAAAGTTGTGCTATTTGCAAGTTTTCGTCAATGGGCGTGTCCGTGGCGTGGCGTCAAAGATCAACTCTTCGCCATGACACGGAAGTTGTCGTAACTTCAGTGTACATGCTCACATCTGGACCAAACTGTACATGTAGGATGAGAGTCCCGCCCTGAACACATGTACATGCTGACATTCACACAGTCATAGCGCCACCTGCTGGCAACAGGAAGTGACTTTTAACGAAGCAGCCCCCGCCGCACGTTTTACCTACGTGCACGAATTTTCTGTGGTACGTGTATCTTGTCCCGACGCACAAAAAGCCTCTTGGAGCGATGCCCTAAACAACAGGAAGTCGGCCATTTTGAATTTTACGTCAAATTTTGGATGATTTACACACTTCGTACTTTAACGAACTCCTCCTAGGGATTTAGTCCGACCGACTTCAAATTTGTGCTGTGCCTTCTAAGGCATTGAAGATGAAAAGTTGTGCTATTTGCGAGTTTTCGTCAATGGGTGTGTCCGTGGCGTGGCGTCAGAGATCAAGTCTTCGCCATGACACAGGAAGTTGTTGTAACTTCAGTGTACATGCTCACATCTGAACCAAACTTTACGTGCTTGATAACTCTCCCACCCCGTTATGGAGGACCGATCCTGACACAGTCAGAAATAAATACAGAAATAATAAATGCTCAATAAAAATAAGCATCCAATTAAATACACAAAAAAATAAGTAAATAAATAAATGTAGTAGTAATTAAATTATACAAGGAGACATAAATGTTATATTTTAATTAGTGCCTTTACTTATTCACCTTTGTTATATTACCTTATTTTTTATTCAACTTTATTTATTACTAATTTTTTTAATGTATTTATTTATGTGTGTTTTAATATTTTTGTCTGTTTTATTCTTCCTTTGTATTTATTTACCTTATTTATTTTCACCCATGGTATTTATTTCTGCCTGTCTTTTTTAAATTTTTGTATGCATTTCTGCCTCATTATGCAAATGAGGAGGGGCTGTGTCTCAAGGGGTCATCTTCTCTGCTATTGGTGGACCAGTCAGACAGGAGAGCTCCTACTCTGCCTGCAGACATCACGATCTTGCCCCTCACACAGTCAGATGGCTTCCTTCAGTGCGCTGAGGTGTTTAACAACTCTGAAGACAATACTACCAGCAATGTCTTCCTTCTCTTTTCACGTAGAGCTCCGACAGACAGTGCTTTCAGTTTGCTGCATGCATGGACACAGAACTGCGGTATAGGGAGAAGCACACGGTCAGCTGGCTGCAGCTAAATCTGGAGTGCACTCGTATTCAATTCTGTATGGTAATTCAGTTTTAACGGAGCAGAGCGAGCTGACAGGCAGAGTTAGAGACTTTTTCTGTCTGTTTCTCTCTTTACAAAGACGCATGTTGCAGTCAGAGTCTTCTCTGAGATGCGAGCACACATACACACAATTTATCAAATTACACAACGGATATACAGTATGAAAATAAGATTGATTGGATTATACTCACAGGAAGTATAAAACCTCTTACATGGTCTATTAAAGTAAAGTAACACAAAAATGTCAGGGAAATTACTTTACTTAGATTTACTGCAGTTGTACATTTGAAATACCTTCCTACCTTTCTGATAGGAAGCCTTCTTGAGGTGGTATAAAACATTTCTTCTTATATTCTGATTTGAGTTGTGGACAACTATGACCACATGAATTAAAAAAACATTTCACTGCCCAAGTCAGCTATAACACAAGTCTTGTTCATCAGACTACATGCTGTACAGTATTTGGACAGATTTTGTCCCAGGATTTATTATGCATTTCTTCTTCTTCGTTGCATGATTTAGAATAATAAGGTGAGAAATGGGTCTATTCTGAGTTCATCCTGCACTGCAGCAGCTAATAAAGTCCATTTAATCCCAAAAACGCTTTTCTTTTAGGCAGGCTGGAGCAGAAAACAACTCACCTTTCTCAAGTTGTACAGTAATGTCACATGTGTATGAAGGTGGATCAAACCTAATCTTAAATGTCAAAGTAGAGAGGAGCCTAGTAGGCCTATTTATTTTCATTCATTACACAATATGAATAAGCTATGCAGACAGTTGTAAAGAAAGAACATCTTTTTCTTCTGTTCTCTACTTGTTATAGTTACACAGTATTAGGGGTGTGGGCTGTATTAAATATCCACTGTTCTCCCATGCTCTAACACACAGTAACGATGAAATGTGTGCTGTTCTCACATTCTTCCTCTGTATGTACACATAAACAACAAGGCAGGGAAATATAAAAGGAATTTATTTTATTGTTTGGGTACATTATTGTTCAGTGTACATGCTCACATCTGAAACAAACTTTACGTGCTTGATAACTCTCCCACCCCGCAGACATCTACACGCAATACCGATTTATATTCATAGCGGCAAGTGCTATGTAGCTCCACATAGGGGACACAGGAAGTGACATATAACACCTTCATGCGGCGTCGGAACCGCGTAGGAAATTCACAGCCGCACCGGCAGCTCCAGAATATGCAACTCGGCCGGCTCACGCGGACGCGCTTAAGTGCGAGGGCCCGCCCAACGCTGCTTGCAGCTTTAATTAGGGCCCGAGCACGACCGTGCGAGGTCCCTATTGAATTTGCTCGGATTATTTTTTTTTTTTTTTTTTTTTTTTTTTTTTTTTTTTTTTTTTTTTTTTTCTGCAAAGTAGGCCCAAATGACATGGCCTAAACATACTCGAAAACTCACCAAAATTTGCAAACATGTCAGAACCGGTGAAAAATTTCGTATTCTACAAGTTTCGCACATGGGCGTGGCAAATGACTCGCTAGCGCCACCTAGAAAATTGGAAAATTAGCCCCTCGTTCACGTTCAACCTACATGTACGAAATTTTCTGGGGACATGTATCGTATCAAGACGCACAAAAAAGCCTCAAGAACCCATAGCCTAAAGTCAACAGGAAGTCGGCCATTTTGAATTTTATGGCCATTTTTGGATGATTTACACACTTCGTACTTTAACGAACTCCTCCTAGGGATTTAGTCGGATCGACGTCAAATTTCTGCTGTGCCTTCTAAAGGCATTGACGATGAAAAGTTGTGCTATTTGCGCGTTTTCGTCAATGGGCGTGTCCGTGGCGTCGATGATTCGCATGAAACAGGAAGTTGTTGTAACTTCAGTGTACATGCTCACATCTGGACCAAACTGTACATGTAGGATGAGAGTCCCGCCCTGAACACATGTACATGCCGACATTCACCCACAGTCATAGCGCCACCTGCTGGCAACAGAAAGTGACCTTTAACGAAGCAGCCCCCGCCGCACGTTTCACCTACGTGCACGAATTTTCTGTGGTACGTGTATCTTGTCCAGACGCACAAAAAGCCTCTTGGAGCCATAGCCTAAACCCAAAGTCGGCCATTTTGAATTTTACGTCAAATTTTGGATGATTTACACACTTCGTACTTTAACGAACTCCTCCTAGGGATTTAGTCCGACCGACCTCAAATTTGTGCTGTGCCTTCTAAAGGCATTGAAGATGAAAAGTTGTGCTATTTGCAAGTTTTCGTCAATGGGCGTGTCCGTGGCGTGGCGTCAAAGATCAGCTCTTCGCCATGACACGGAAGTTGTCGTAACTTCAGTGTACATGCTCACATCTGGACCAAACTGTACATGTAGGATGAGAGTCCCGCCCTGAACACATGTACATGCTGACATTCACAGACAGTCATAGCGCCACCTGCTGGCAACAGGAAGTGACTTTTAACGAAGCAGCCCCCGCCGCACGTTTTACCTACGTGCACGAATTTTCTGTGGTACGTGTATCTTGTCCAGACGCACAAAAAAGCCTCTTGGAGCGATGCCCTAAAATCAACAGGAAGTCGGCCATTTTGAATTTTACGTCAAATTTTGGATGATTTACACACTTCGTACTTTAACGAACTCCTCCTAGGGATTTAGTCCGACCGACCTCAAATTTGTGCTGTGCCTTCTAAAGGCATTGAAGATGAAAAGTTGTGCTATTTGCAGTTTTCGTCAATGGGTGTGTCCGTGGCGTGGCGTCAGATCAAGTCTTCGCCATGACACAGGAAGTTGTCGTAACTTCAGTGTACATGCTCACATCTGAACCAAACTTTACGTGCTTGATAACTCTCCCACCCCGTATGGAGGACCGATCCTGACACAGTCAGAAATAAATACAGAAATAAATAAATGCTCAATAAATAAATAAGCTCCAATTAAATACACAAAAAATAAGTAAATAAATAAATGTAGGTAGTAATTAAATTATACAAGGAGACATAAATGTATATATTTTAATTAGTGCCTTTACTTATTCACCTTTGTTATAATTACCTTATTTGTTTATTCAACTTTATTTATTACTAATTTTTTTAATGTATTTATTTTGTGTGTTTTTAATATTTTTGTCTGTTTTATTCTTCCTTTGTATTTATTTACCTTATTTATTTTCACCCATGGTATTTATTTCTGCCTGTCTTTTTAAATTTTTGTATGCATTTCTGCCTCATTATGCAAATGAGGAGGGGCTGTGTCTCAAGGGGTCATCTTCTCTGCTATTGGTGGACCAGTCAGACAGGAGAGCTCCTACTCTGCCTGCAGACATCAACGATCTTGCCCCTCACACAGTCAGATGGCTTCCTTCAGTGCGCTGAGGTGTTTAACAACTCTGAAGACAATACTACCAGCAATGTCTTCCTTCTCTTTTCACGTAGACGCCGACAGACAGTGCTTTCAGTTTGCTGCATGCATGGACACAGAACTGCGGTATAGGGAGAAGCACACGGTCGTCAGCTGCTGCAGCTAAATCTGGTGCACTCGTATTCAATTCTGTATGGTAAATTCAGTTTTAACGGAGCAGAGCGAGCTGACAGGCAGAGTTAGAGACTTTTTCTGTCCGTTTCTCTCTTTACAAAGACGCATGTTGCAGTCAGAGTCTTCTCTGAGATGCGAGCACGACATACAACACATTTATCAAATTACACAACGGATATACAGTATGAAAATAAGATTGATTGGATTATACTCACAGGAAGTATAAAACCTCTCATGTCTATTAAAAGTAAGTAACACAAAATGTCAGGGAAATTACTTTACTTAGATTTAAGTACTGCAGTTGTACATTTGAAATACCTTCCTACCTTTCTGATAGGAAGCCTTCTTGAGGTGGTATAAACATTTCTTCTTATATTCTGATTTGAGTTGTGGACAACTATGACCACATGAATTAAAAAACATTTCACTGCCCAAGTCAGCTATAACACAAGTCTTGTTCATCAGACTACATGCTGTACAGTATTTGTGGACAGATTTTGTCCCAGGATTTCTTATGCATTTCTTCTTCTTCGTTGCATGATTTAGAATAATAAGGTGAGAAATGGGTCTATTCTGAGTTCATCCTGCACTGCAGCAGCTAATAAAGTCCATTTAATCCCAAAACGCTTTTCTTTTAGGCAGGCTGGAGCAGAAAACAACTCACCTTTCTCAAGTTGTACAGTAATGTCACATGTGTATGAAGGTGGATCAAACAGCTAATCTTAAATGTCAAAGTAGAGAGGAGCCTAGTAGGCCTATTTATTTTCATTCATTACACAATATGAATACTATGCAGACAGTTGTAAAGAAAGAACATCTTTTTCTTCTGTTCTCTACTTGTTATAGTTACACAGTATTAGGGGTGTGGGCTGTATTAAAAGTATCCACTGTTCTCCCATGCTCTAACACACAGTAACGATGAAATGTGTGCTTCTCACATTCTTCCTCTGTATGTACACATAAACAACAAGGCAGGGAAATATAAAAGGAATTTATTTTATTGTTTGGGTACATTATTGTTCAGTGTACATGTCACATCTGAAACAAACTTTACGTGCTTGATAACTCTCCCACCCCGCAGACATCTACACGTCAATACCGATTTATATTCATAGCGGCAAGTGCTATGTAGCTCCACATAGGGGACACAGGAACTGACATAGCACATTCATGCGGTGTCGGAACCGCGTAGGAAATTCACAGCCGCACCGGCAGAGCTCCAGAATGTGCAACTCGGCCGGCTCACGCGCGACGCGCTTACAAGTGCGAGGGCCCGCCCAACGCTGCTTGCAGCTTTAATTTTTTTTTTTTTTTTTTTCTGCAAAGTAGGCCCAAATGACATGGCCTAAACATACTCGAAAACTCACCAAAATTTGCAAACATGTCAGAACCGGTGAAAAATTTCGTATTCTACAAGTTTCGCACATGGGCGTTGCAAAATGACTCGCTAGCGCCACCTAGAAAATTGGAAAAAATTTGCCCCTCGTTCACGTTCAATCTACATCTACGAAATTTTCTGGGGACATGTATCATGTCAAGACGCACAAAAAAGACTCAAGAACCCATAGCCTAAAGTCAACAGGAAGTCGGCCATTTTGAATTTTATGGCCATTTTTGGATGATTTACACACTTCGTACTTTAACGAACTCCTCCTAGGGATTTAGTCGGATCGACGTCAAATTTCTGCTGTGCCTTCTAAAGGCATTGACGATGAAAAGTTGTGCTATTTGCGAGTTTTCGTCAATGGGCGTGTCCGTGGCGTCGATGATTCTCTATGAAACAGGAAGTTGTTGTAACTTCAGTGTACATGCTCACATCTGGACCAAACTGTACATCTAGGATGAGAGTCCCGCCCTGAACACATGTACATGCCGACATTCACCCACAGTCATAGCGCCACCTGCTGGCAATAGAAAGTGACCTTTAACGAAGCAGCCCCCGCCGCACGTTGCACCTACGTGAGCTTGTACAGTTTGGTGCAAACATGTACAGTTTGGTGCAGATGTGAGCATGTACACTGAAGTTACGACAACTTCCGTGTCATGGCGAAGAGCTGATCTTTGACGCCACGCCACGGACACGCCCATTGACGAAAACTTGCAAATAGCACAACTTTTCATCTTCAATGCCTTTAGAAGGCACAGCAAACATTTGAGTCGTCGGACTTAATCCCTAGGAGGAGTTCGTTAAAGTACGAAGTGTGTAAATCATCCAAAATTTGACGTAAAATTCAATATGGCCGACTTCGTGTTGGGTTTAGGCTATGGCTCCAAGAGACTTTTTTTGCGTCTGGACAAGATACACGTACCACAGAAAATTCGTGCACGTAGGTGAAACGTGCGGCGGGGCTGCTTCGTTAAAAGTCACTTCCTGTTGCCAGCAGGTGGCGCTATGACTGTGGGTGAATATCAGCATGTACATGTGTTCAGGGCGGGACTCTCATCCTACATGTACAGTTTGGTCCAGATGTGAGCATGTACACTGAAGCTACGACAACTTCCGTGTCATGGCGAAGAGTTGATCTTTGACGCCACGCCACGGACACGCCCATTGACGAAAACTTGCAAATAGCACAACTTTTCATCTTCAATGCCTTTAGAAGGCACAGCAGAAATTTGAGGTCGGTCGGACTAAATCCCTAGGAGGAGTTCGTTAAAGTACGAAGTGTGTAAATCATCCAAATTTGACGTAAAATTCAAAATGGCCGACTTCCTGTTGGGTTTAGGCTATGGCTCCAAGAGGCTTTTTTGTGCGTCTGGAAAAGATACACGTACCACAGAAAATTCGTGCACGTAGGTGAAACGTGCGGCGGGGGCTGCTTCGTTAAAAGTCACTTCCTGTTGCCAGCAGGTGGCGCTATGACTGTGGGTGAATGTCGGCATGTACATGTGTTCAGGGCGGGACTCTTATCCTACATGTACAGTTTGGTCCAGATGTGAGCATGTACACTGAAGTTACAACAACTTCCGTGTCATGGCGAAGAGCTGATCTTTGACGCCACGCCACGGACACGCCCATTGACGAAAACTTGCAAATAGCACAACTTTTCATCTTCAATGCCTTTAGAAGGCACAGCAAACATTTGAGGTCGGTCGGTCTAAATCCCTAGGAGAGTTCGTTAAAGTACGAAGTGTGTAAATCATCCAAAATTGACGTAAAATTCAAAATGGCCGACTTCGTGTTGGGTTTAGGCTATGACTCCAAGAGACTTTTTGTGCGTCTGGACAAGTACAGCTCACGAGCGAGCTGACAGGCAGAGTTAGAGACTTTTTCTGTCCGTTTCTCTCTTTACAAAGACGCATGTTGCAGTCAGAGTCTTCTCTGACATACAACACAATTTATCAAATTACACATCGGATATACAGTATGAAAATAAGATTGATTGGATTATACTCACAGGAAGTATAAAACCTGTTACATGCGTCTATTAAAAGTAAAGTAACACAAAAAGGTCAGGGAAATTACTTTACTTAGATTTCAGGACTGCAGTTGTACATTTGAAATACCTTCCTACCTTTCTGATAGGAAGCCTTCTTGAGGTGGTATAAAACATTTCTTCATATATTCTGATTGAGTTGTGGACAACTATGACCACATGAATTAAAAAAATTAAACATTTCACTGCCCAAGTCAGCTATAACACAAGTCTTGTTCATTAGACTACATGCTGTACAGTATTTGTGGACAGATTTTGTCCCAGGATTTATTATGCATTTCTTCTTCTTCGTTGCATGGTTTAGAATAATAAGGTGAGAAATGGGTCTATTCTGAGTTCATCCTGCACTGCAGCAGCTAAAAAAGTCCATTTAATCCCAAAAACGCTTTTCTTTAGGCAGGCTGGAGCAGAAACACAGTAACGATGAAATGTGTGCTGTTCTCACATTCTTCCTCTGTATGTACACATAAACAACAAGGCAGGGAAATATAAAAGGAATTTATTTTATTGTTTGGGTACATTATTGTTCAGTGTACATGCTCACATCTGAAACAAACTTTACGTGCTTGATTACTCTCCCACCCCGCAGACATCTACACACCAATACCGATTTATATTCATAGCGGCAAGTGCTATGTAGCTCCACATAGGGGACACAGGAAGTGACATATAGCACCTTCTTGCAGCGTCATAACCGCGTAACAAATTCACAGCCGCACCGGCAGAGCTCCAGAATGTGCAACTCGGCCGGCTCACACGCGGACGCGCTTACAAGTGCGAGGGCCCGCCCAACGCTGCTTGCAGCTTTAATTTTTAGGGCCCGAGCACGACCGTGTGAGGTCCCTATTGAATTTGCTCGGATTATTAGGGCCCGAGCACGACCGTGCGAGGTCCCTATTGAATTTGCTCGGATTATTATTTTTAGGGCCCGAGCACGACCGTGTGAGGTCCCTATTGAATTTGCTCGGATTATTATTATTTTTTTTTATTTATTTTTTTTTTTTCTTTTTTCTGCAAAGTAGGCTCAACTGACATGGCCTAAACATTCTCGAAAACTCACCAAAATTTGCAAACATGTCAGAACCGGTGAAAAATTTCGTATTCTACAAATTTCGCACATGGGCGTTGCAAAATGACTCGCTAGCGCCACCTAGAAAATTGGAAAAAATTAGCCCCTCGTTCACGTTCAACCTACATCTACGAAATTTTCTGGGGACATGTATCATGTCAAGACGCACAAAAAAGCCTCAAGAACCCATAGCCTAAAGTCAACAGGAAGTCGGCCATTTTGAATTTTATGGCCATTTTTGGATGATTTACATACTTCGTACTTTAACGAACTCCTCCTAGGGATTTAGTCGGATCGACGTCAAATTTCTGCTGCGCCTTCTAAAGGCATTGAAGATGAAAAGTTGTGCTATTTGCGCGTTTTCGTCAATGGGCGTGTCCGTGGCGTCGATGATTCGCAATGAAACAGGAAGTTGTTGTAACTTCAGTGTACATGCTCACATCTGGACCAAACTGTACATGTAGGATGAGAGTCCCGCCCTGAACACATGTACATGCCGACATTCACCCACAGTCATAGCGCCACCTGCTGGCAACAGAAAGTGACCTTTAACGAAGCAGCCCCCGCCGCACGTTTCACCTACGTGCACGAATTTTCTGTGGTACGTGTATCTTGTCCAGACGCACAAAAAAGCCTCTTGGAGCGATGCCCTAAAATCAACAGGAAGTCGGCCATTTTGAATTTTACGTCAAATTTTGGATGATTTACACACTTCGTACTTTAACGAACTCCTCCTAGGGATTTAGTCCGACCGACTTCAAATTTGTGCTGTGCCTTCTAAAGGCATTGAAGATGAAAAGTTGTGCTATTTGCGAGTTTTCGTCAATGGGTGTGTCCGTGGCGTGGCGTCAAAGATCAAGTCTTCGCCATGACACAGGAAGTTGTTGTAACTTCAGTGTACATGCTCACATCTGAACCAAACTTTACGTGCTTGATAACTCTCCCACCCCGCTATGGAGGACCGATCCTGACACAGTCAGAAATAAATACAGAAATAAATAAATGCTCAATAAATAAATAAGCTTCCAATTAAATACACAAAAAAATAAAGTAAATAAATAAATGTAGGTAGTAATTAAATTATACAAGGAGACATAAATGTTATATTTTAATTAGTGCCTTTACTTATTCACCTTTGTTATAATTACCTTATTTATTTATTCTCCCTTATAATCTCAACTTTATTTATTACTAATTTTTTTAATATATTTATTTATGTGTGTGTTTTAATATTTTTGTCTGTTTTATTCTTCCTTTGTATTTTTCTACCTTATTTATTTTCACCCATGGTATTTATTTCTGCCTGTCCTTTTTAAATTTCTGTACGCATTTCTGACTCATTATGCAAATGAGGAGGGGCTGTGTCTCAAGGGGTCATCTTCTCTGCTATTGGTGGACCAGTCAGACAGGAGAGCTCTAGGCCTACTCTGCCTGCAGACATCAACGATCTTGCCCCTCACACAGTCAGATGGCTTCCTTCAGTGCGCTGAGGTGTTTAACAACTCTGAAGACACTACCAGCCATGTCTTCCTTCTCTTTTCACGTAGACGCTCCGACAGACAGTGCTTTCAGTTTGCTGCATGCATGGACACAGAACTGCGGTACAGCACACAGTAACGATGAAATGTGTGCTGTTATCACATTCTTCCTCTGTATGTACACATAAACAACAAGGCAGGGAAATATAAAAGGAATTTATTTTATTGTTTGGGTACATTATTGTTCAGTGTACATGCTCACATCTGAACCAAACTTTGCGTGCTTGATAACTCTCTGACCCCCAGACATCTACACGTCAATACCGATTTATATTCATAGCGGCAAGTGCTATGTAGCTCCACATAGGGGACACAGGAAGTGACATATAGCACCTTCATGCGGCGACATAACCGCGTAGGAAATTCACAGCCGCACCGGCAGAGCTCCAGAATATGCAACTCGGCCGGCTCACACGCGGACGCGCTTACAAGTGCGAGGGCCCGCCCAACGCTGCTTGCAGCTTTAATTTTTTTTTTTTTTTTTTTAGGGCCCGAGCACGACCGTGTGAGGTCCCTATTGAATTTGCTCGGATTATTATTATTTTTTTCTTTTTTCTGCAAAGTAGGCTCAACTGACATGGCCTAAACATTCTCGAAAACTCACCAAAATTTGCAAACATGTCAGAACCGGTGAAAAATTTCGTATTCTACAAGTTTCGCACATGGGCGTTGCAAAATGACTCGCTAGCGCCACCTAGAAAATTGGAAAAAATTAGCCCCTCGTTCACGTTCAACCTACATGTACGAAATTTTCTGGGGACATGTATCATATCAAGACGCACAAAAAAGCCTCAAGAACCCATAGCCTAAAGTCAACAGGAAGTCGGCCATTTTGAATTTTACGGCCATTTTTGGATGATTTACACACTTCGTACTTTAACGAACTCCTCCTAGGGATTTAGTCGGATCGATGTCAAATTTCTGCTGTGCCTTCTAAAGGCATTGACGATGAAAAGTTGTGCTATTTGCGCGTTTTCGTCAATGGGCGTGTCCGTGGCGTCGATGATTCGCCATGAAACAGGAAGTTGTTGTAACTTCAGTGTACATGCTCACATCTGGACCAAACTGTACATGTAGGATGAGAGTCCCGCCCTGAACACATGTACATGCCGACATTCACCCACAGTCATAGCGCCACCTGCTGGCAACAGGAAGTGACTTTTAACGAAGCAGCCCCCGCCGCACGTTTCACCTACGTGCACGAATTTTCTGTGGTACGTGTATCTTGTCCAGACGCACAAAAAAGTCTCTTGGAGCCATAGCCTAAACCCAACAGGAAGTCGGCCATTTTGAATTTTACGTCAAATTTTGGATGATTTACACACTTCGTACTTTAACGAACTCCTCCTAGGGATTTAGTCAGACCGACCTCAAATTTGTGCTGTGCCTTCTAAAGGCATTGAAGATGAAAAGTTGTGCTATTTGCGAGTTTTCGTCAATGGGTGTGTCCGTGGCGTGGCGTCAGAGATCAAGTCTTCGCCATGACACAGGAAGTTGTTGTAACTTCAGTGTACATGCTCACATCTGAACCAAACTTTACGTGCTTGATAACTCTCCCACCCCACTATGGAGGACCGATCCTGACACAGTCAGAAATAAATACAGAAATAAATAAATGCTCAATAAATAAATAAGCATCCAATTAAATACACAAAAAAATAAAGTAAATAAATAAATGTAGGTAGTAATTAAATTATACAAGGAGACATAAATGTATATATTTTAATTAGTGCCTTTACTATTCACCTTTGTTATAATTACCTTATTTGTTTATTCAACTTTATTTATTACTAATTTTTTTAGTGTATTTATTTATGTGTGTGTTTTAATATTTTTGTCTGTTTTATTCTTCCTTTGTATTTATTTACCTTATTTATTTTCACCCATGGTATTTATTTCTGCCTGTCTTTTTTAAATTTTTGTATGCATTTCTGCCTCATTATGCAAATGAGGAGGGGCTGTGTCTCAAGGGGTCATCTTCT
Source organism: Micropterus salmoides (assembly GCF_014851395.1). Taxonomy (NCBI): domain Eukaryota; kingdom Metazoa; phylum Chordata; class Actinopteri; order Centrarchiformes; family Centrarchidae; genus Micropterus; species Micropterus salmoides. Next base: position 3,232,076 of record NW_024042261.1, on the reverse strand, counting down.
CTGCTATTGGTGGACCAGTCAGACAGGAGAGCTCCTACTCTGCCTGCAGACATCAACGATCTTGCCCCTCACACAGTCAGATGGCTTCCTTCAGTGCGCTGAGGTGTTTAACAACTCTGAAGACAATACTACCAGCAATGTCTTCCTTCTCTTTTCACGTAGACGCTCCGACAGACAGTGCTTTCAGTTTGCTGCATGCATGGACACAGAACTGCGGTATAGGGAGAAGCACACGGTCAGCTGGCTGCAGCTAAATCTGGAGTGCACTCGTATTCAATTCTGTACGGTAAATTCAGTTTTAACGGAGCAGAGCGAGCTGACAGGCAGAGTTAGAGACTTTTTCTGTCCGTTTCTCTCTTTACAAAGACGCATGTTGCAGTCAGAGTCTTCTCTGAAGAGGGCAATGAAGTCTCAGTAGTACCCGATGCGAGCACCACATACAACACAATTTATCAAATTACACAACGGATATACAGTATGAAAATAAGACCGATTGGATTATACTCACAGGAAGTATAAAACCTGTTACATGCGTAACACAGTAATGTCAGGGAAATTACTTTACTTAGATTTCAGGACTGCAGTTGTACATTTGAAATACCTTCCTACCTTTCTGATAGGAAGCCTTCTTGAGGTGGTATAAAACATTTCTTCTTATATTCTGATTTGAGTTGTGGACAACTATGACCACATGAATTTAAAAAATTAAACATTTCACTGCCCAAGTCAGCTATAACACAAGTCTTGTTCATTAGACTACATGCTGTACAGTATTTGTGGACAGATTTTGTCCCAGGATTTATTATGCATTTCTTCTTCTTCGTTGCATGGTTTAGAATAATAAGGTGAGAAATGGGTCTATTCTGAGTTCATCCTGCACTGCAGCAGCTAAAAAGTCCATTTAATCCCAAAAACGCTTTTCTTTTAGGCAGGCTGGAGCAGAAACACAGTAACGATGAAATGTGTGCTGTTCTCACATTCTTCCTCTGTATGTACACATAAACAACAAGGCAGGGAAATATAAAAGGAATTTATTTTATTGTTTGGGTACATTATTGTTCAGTGTACATGGTCACATCTGAAACAAACTTTACGTGCTTGATAACTCTCCCACCCCGCAGACATCTACACGCCAATACCGATTATATTCATAGCGGCAAGTGCTATGTAGCTCCACATAGGGGACACAGGAAGTGACATATAGCACCTTCATGCGGCGTCGGAACCGCGTAACAAATTCACAGCCTCACCGGCTGAGCTCCAGAGTATGCAACTCGGCCGGTTCACGCGCGGACGCGCTACAAGTGCGAGGGCCCGCCCAACGCTGCTTGCAGCTTTAATTATTATTATTATTTTTTAATCCTGTTTGTATTTTCTATTTCAACAAAATTATATTTTAATGTGTATTTTTTCAATTTCCCTATGTTGCTTTTATGTTTAATGTAAAGCACTTTGAATTGCCTTGTTGTTGAAATGTGCTATACAAATAAACTTGTCTTGTCTTAAAGTTCTGTTGTTGGCCTCTAAAGAATAAAACTGTTTGCATTAGGGTCTATACTGTATGTGAGCCGAGATTAACGTTGTCACATTTTTTGCGCGGTGGCTTCTGGGACAAACTATATTTGGAAGTTCAACTTCCGTCAGGTCTGCGTGCTGCAGCTGGATATTGTAGGTGCCAGATCCGTACCGCCAGCAAGGGCCGTTTTTCACATGTGCAAAATCTGTTCTGTCAGTAAAGGGTTACCGCAAATCTGCCTATTCAAAATGATCCAACTAAATCTTTCATATCGAGATAATGTTTTTTAATCACTGGAGATTTAACTGTTAACTATGATGTAATATGACTATACTTTAGATATTAAAAACGTAAAAAAATGTGAGCAAAACAAAGGAGGCTAACCCTAGCTGCTAGCACATCAGCTGTAGGGTTAGCCGGTCGACATGCATACAATCGCTGACTTAGGTTTAGACACACACCCTGATGGTTAGGGTTAGGATAAGATCCTCTGGGTTCGTCTGAATTAGACGCCCTGTCTAGACTGGACACCGAAGAGTACCTTTTGCATCAAATAATGTTAATAAAGTGTAAGTATTTGATGCCCTGAGATGAGAACAGATAAACACATGAATAATTATGAACAGACACATGGCCAACAGGGGATCAATTAAAACGAAAGGCAGATTAACTTTTACATGCCTTCACATGACGGATTGGTAATGTTACTGGTATTTTTAACAGTGGAACCTGGCAAAGTGCCACTGATTGATTAGAAATATCAGAGCAAAACTGACATGAGCAGGTATTCCACTCAAAGTGGAATTCCATCTGGGTCAACAGCTGTCAAATATGCAGTTTGTGTCTTGCACTGGTATGTCAGAGTTATTTATTATAGCACTTTCCACATGCGCCTTGGGTCACATATATTACTGATTCATACTTACTGTGTACTCATCAAAATTTGAATTGACTGAATCCTAGAGTTTCAGTTCACTGTCCTCATTCCAGCACAGTAGCATCTTCACTAAGTAGCAAGAACACGGGGGAATGCCAGACTTTACTAAATATGGATGTGGTATGGACATGTAAGCTTCTTTAATAGTGGAACAACCATGATCAAGGGTCACCTTACACGTTAATAATACTTTGTATGTATCTTTGCTAATGTAGTTTTATCTGAACAGTAAAAAACAGAGAGTATCTAAATGTTGAATTATTGAACAGTATTGACACCAGTGATGACATCTAATATTTCAGAAAAATCATATTAATAACTCAAGTTTGGGGTTTAAACTTGAGGCGTTAGGTTTGTGTTATCACGCAGGTCCAAACATTGTGGAGAGCAAAACATTTTATTACTAACACTGGAATAGTTCAATTTGTATATTATTATACAGAAACTAACTGCTTTACAAAAACAAAATGATACAATATCACATATATGTACAGTGTAGTAAATATACCATCTCAAATTGTACACAAAGTATTTACAATTGTCACACATACTGCATTAAAAACAAAACTCAAGACTATTACTCTACACACAGATTTTGCATAACATCAAATAAAACATGCCACATTTGATGTTTTTCATCTTTACAAATCCATGACTATTTTTAAATTAGTGCAAGTCAACCACTTGTTTAAGAGGTTATGGATACATAATCCTCATTATTTTCATTCACACAGAATTCAGACTAAAATCTGGAAACAATGGCAATCTGCTAACACGGTGTTCAAATAAAATCTTGCCTTGAGATTTTTCCTGGTTGTTTTGTTAAAGCTACACTCGCTGATTCTGTGATATAGGGTTTGTGGACGCTTTTTTAAGAAAATCAGGGAGAGTAGCTTTAAGTTAGTTAACAGACAGTGAAAAGTGGTGAGTAGAGACGATGAACTAAGTTATATGATTAGACATTTCTGTGGAATCTGACACTGAAATCTGAATAAACGTGTACCTTTACAGCCTCAACAGCCCTGATTTTAGATCCTAAAATCCTTCCAACATGGACCTTCAGAGCCACTCTGTACCAACCCACCACCGCACCAAACATCCTCTGTGTTAGAAAATGTGACTTTAACCACTTAAGTTGATGAAAACCCATGGTTGAACTAGAGTTTGGTCTATTTAAGAAGGGCAGATGTTTCATTAAATACCACATCAGCCAGTCAGTTTGTGGAAGTAGGCAGGGTTTGAACTTCTCTCCACTCTCACTTTCATGTGCCCAACTGTGTGCCACGCCACAAGTGCTTTCAAGGAGAGAAGTTTACACCGTTATCCCCATTTATATCATTCATCAACTCTCTATGATGGGCAGAATTTTTGTTCAAGCTTTGACCGTGACCATTAGGAACAAGTATTAAGACTTTTGCCTTCAGATGTATTCAGATCATACCTTCTATGAAGTAATTCGTTGGAAGCATACTAACTCAGGTAGCAATCATATGACTTTCTGAAGCCCAAAACAATGCTCTGATTTTCAGCAGTGGAAAAATAATTTCTTGGTTTGGTCCTAGTACTGACAACACGTCAGTGATGGAGGGCAACAAGAAAAGTGAATTCAGTTTTTAATCATTCCTTTTAGTATTAAACTTTCCTTTGTGTCATTCTTTGAGGCAGAATTACAAAATACTCTTTCTAAGGCTGTCTAATGAAAATGTCCCTTTCCATGGAATTTATCTGATGATCATGTGTTTACTGAATGAGCTGCATGGACAGAAAAAAATAACAAATATACTCAGACAATACAATACAAGAAAGAAATCAGTAGTGAACTGATTCACAAATGTATCCATAAGGTAACATGAACACTTATGTTAAGAAACTGTCACTGAGCAGCACATGTGGAGATAGTGCTCAGACAAAAATAAAGTCAGAGTTTTACAACAATACTAAACTCTTGCCATGCATAGATGTTAAGGCAGGATAGAAGCGTTTTGAAGAACCAACCCTGCTGTGGACGGAGGCTGCGAGCGGAGCACTGATCAGCACAGTCCCACTCTACACCTGCTCAACCAAACAGAATGTGTACACAGATGGTTTAAACCCATTTCCACAGCAAACCATAGTTTAGATCACTTTGTGTGTCTTTCTACCCTTCAAGCAGCCACTGGTTCCCATTCATATCAGTTCAAATCAACCTGTAGGTAGTGGTATTGTCACAGGATTACAAACCTTTTGGTTATGTGGTAATGCGGAAAAACAAAAAGCTGAATTTGTGAGGCCAATACCTTGAGAGAAAATCCTTGAGGATTATCCAAATCTGTCCAAAATATGTTTTCGAAAGTAGAGCAGATCTGCTGCACCCACATGCGCTCTGAGGGTACAGAGAGCTGCTTTAAAACCAACGCTCGCCTCTGCAGCAATAATAACCTGCATGTTATTACCAAAGCTCTTAAAGGAAAAGTCCACCATTCTACTGAGGAACCTCATCAACTTGTGTCAGATGGATCCTGGTGCAGAGTGGGAGCTCAGGAATCAGTGTTTGAGTCTGAAGGACTGAAACCAAACCCAGATGTTAACGGTTTATGTTTCCATCTTCCTTCTTCTGTGCTGCATTGGAATTAGAAAATACGCCAAACAATAGTATGGACCTCACTTCTTTCTGCCTAGCGACTGAACTGTGTCTGTAGCTACAAATATAGTAAAAGGTCAAGTACTGTTTGATCAGGTCAGTCTTGTTAACATCTTTTATCATTTATTTTCTATTCAGAAAAGGCAAAGATTATAAATCTGTAAAAATTGTCTGACTCAGACAATATGAAAGATTGATGTTTTTGAGAAGTTTGGCTTAATTTTAAGTGTGAACAGCTTATTGGTTACTTTCCTAGCTGTTTCTAGAGCTTTTAACCACATCTTACAGTGTCCCTGCTGTGACCACAACCAAAACCTCAAACCCCAGCACTGACTAGGAAGGAGTCCAATTCACTTTTGTTGTTAAATAATAAATTTTTTGTTGCAGAATGTGTCTTTACTGTGCAACAAAGGTTGTAGAAACAGTATGTTTAGGTATTACGACAGTGTCAAGGTGTCTTTTAGGGGAGATTTTTTCCGTTTAAGAGCCCACAGGACAAACCTCTGATGGTTATGGGTCCAGCTAAGACTGTTGAGGTGAAACAAATGGAGGGTGTGTGTGTGTGTGTGATGGGATCAACCATCACACTGTCGACAGCCTCTTTTCAATTCAAAAGGTAACTGGAGTTGGCATCATATTGCAGCGAGCTGACATGGCGATGTGTCCTCCCTATCCACGTTACATATAAAATCCATTGTTGACAAAGGAGTTTGAGAGTTGAGGATTATTGCCTATTACACAATTTCCCTTGTCACTGTGTAAACAAATTAAAATACTAGGCCACTGAAAATACAGTTCATTCTAAAAAGAACTAACACAAAAAAGCTAAACAAAAGCGTTACGTGTTTCCCCTAGTGTTCTGGAGTCTTCATGTTAATACACTGAAAGTGTTTGAAAAGAAGATTTGTGTAGCACTATGTAGCTGTACAGGATAAATACTTCAGGCAACAGGGTATGTGGATGATTGTATATTTGACGATCATTGGAGGCCGGTCTTGAGGCAGCTCGTGTGAACTCGTGGTGATATGGACGGCTCGCCTCCATAATTAGTACCTGTTCTTTGTCCCCAGCAAGGTTTGACTTTTACTTTACAAATTGTACACATTGAAAAACCCTGACAAAGGCACACCATGGAGAAAACGTTAACATCTAAATTAGCACTAAGAACTAGTTCTACATATTCTGTGTTCTATGTAAAATATATACAGGACTGGGAGAGGGGCGCTGAGATGTCGAGCAGGTCCAGAGTGAAGGTCCCGTATCACAGATGCCTCCGTCATTTGGTCATCTGGCTGACACAGGAGTAATTAGTCATAAGGAAGGCCAAGAGATGGGTTACAGATCAAACTACATTTTGTGGCTCCTCCCTGTGTAAACTGTCTGTCCAAACTGGATTCCCGTCAGCCTCAGAGGGATTAAAAAAAAAAAAAAAAAATTAGTTTCACTCGTATGACCACTGTCACTGCAGAAGACACGCGGCTCTTGAACATCTGTGAAGAAGAGCTTAAACATCGACTCCAGAGAAGAACAGCGAGGAGGCAACAGAAGCTTCTCCTCCTCCGCGAGCCATCTCAAAGGTTGTCCATACCAAGATTCCTTCTCAGAGCAAAACAGCAAATCACTTCCACTGCCAGAACAGCAACCATGAAGAAGGAGAAGGAAATAAAAAGAGCAAGTGGAGTGCAGCATGAGGCCCCGCAGGCTGGGGGGTGGGAGGGGGCGGAGGGGTGAGGGGACTGGGTGTTCTCTGGCTGATCAGACGATCTTCTTAATGCTGGGTCTTTTTGAAGCTACCGGCGCTGCGCTGCTTCTGGACCTGACTGGCTGAACCGTGGCGAGTACGACCCATGCTGGACAGAGCAGAACTGGGGGAGAGCTGGACGTTCTCCTTATCCACACCTGGAGGACCACAGGGAAGACAGATGAACACCATTTTAACATCAGCGTCAACAACAGTTTACTAACTCAAACCTTTCCTTGACTTTTCAATAAATCAGTGGTTCCCAACAGGGAACATGACTTTTTATCTGTTTTGATATCAGCATTATATATTGGCAGCCCTGCGCTCTAAATATCTATGTCTACCATTAAAAAACCTGTATTAGTCGAGCACTAGTTGACTGTAGCAGTTCTTTCAAGCAGCCCACTGCAGAGGTGGGGAAGAAGACAAAGGACTGTAATTTTCTAATGTTAAACTCAGATAAAACTGAAGTTATTGTTCTGGGGCCCAAGCCCCTCCGTGACGCATTATCCAAAGATCTACTTTCCCTGGATGGCATCGCCCTGGCCTACAGCACCACTGTGAGGAATCTATGTCTTTTTTCTTCCTCACTCACAGTGAAGAACTTCCACTCTGACCACATGTTTAAGTGAGAGTGTGGCTGCGACAATAGTTGCTTACTGCGTGTGACGCAACGTGCACATGGCTTAAACCATCATGCAGCACAGCATGCATGTAAATCTGAAGTCTTTCCATTATTAGAATGTAAAGATGCCAACATAGCTTTTAAAAGGTTATTTCAGCAAACTTTCCCAAGTAAAGTCTATCATCACCATGACTGCTCATGAATGGAAAACACCACAGTGGCCTCCTCCACAGGTTCGGTGGTAATTGGTGAGAAACACTCACTAGAAGTCCATCAATATATCACCTTTCTAGTAATTACACTACAGGGGAGTGTCATGTTCAAGTGTCTTTCCTTCAGTCACTCACTAGAAAATCTTAAAGATTGAACTGACTTATATTATTGTCTACTGATGTCAAATAAGACATCACCTTCAGCACCAATTTCAAGTACTGAATTGTTCTCCTGCATCTGAATTTATAAACAACCTGGGGTGATGTAGCATAAGCAGGTGACTTGCTTCCTTTCTGCATTTACAGCAGGTACAATGTTCTGTGCTGGGACTCAAAGAAACAGAACACCACCAGTCTGGAAATGGATTTAATCAGTTGCAGACTGGGGTTTGACAATGACTAAGTTTAGAGGACTAGAGTTCATGCAGAGACTGTCTGTCTGTCTGTCTGACCTGGTGAGTGCTGCGAGGTGGCCAGTGAGGTCATGGAGTTGGACAGGTTGAGGTTGGCAGTGATGCTGAGCTGGCTCTGGCTGGTGGGGGGGTAGGGTGAGGTGGGCGTCCTCAGCTGCTCCTCCCCTCGCTCCTCATCAGCTGCAGGCAGGTAGCTGTCAATCAACGCTTCCAGAAACTTGACGATCAGCTCAGCATAGTCTGGTATCTGTGTTTGCTGCAGGGTTAGCAGTGTGTGTGTGTGGGAACAGGACAGACAAGATGAAACATGTCAACAGGTTAATAAAATATGTCCTCAGTCATTGTAACCTAATGATTTATTTAAAGTCACTGTAACACAACATACTTTTAGAATCATGGCTGCTCTATGATCTGTATCGATGCCCCCCCACGGTTTGGTACGCAGGTGAACTCCGGCCAAGGGTATTATAGTTTTGGATTTTGCATTAGTTTTTATTTTTATTTAGTTCTGACTTTTTGTTTTTAATCTCAGTATAGTTTTAATTTGTTTTTAACGTGGGTTTGCTAGTTTAGTTTTTATTTTTTGAAAATGCTTAGTTTAATTTATTTTTGAAAATGCTTAGTTTTAATTTAGTGTTTATTTTTGAAAATGCTTAGTTTTAATTTATTTTTTGAAAATGCTTAGTTTTAATTTATTTTTTGAAAATGCTTAGTTTTAATTTATTTTTTGAAAATGCTTAGTTTTAGTTTAGTTTTTATTTTTTGAAAATGCTTAGTTTTAGTTTTAATTTTTTGAAAATGCTTAGTTTTAGTTTAGTTTTTTTTAGTTTAAGTGTTAGTTTTAGTCTTTGTCGCTGCACGATGCCAAGCTCAGTTCAGGTTGGTTCAGTCTTGTTTATTTTAATTATTTATTTATTTTTTTACAAGTACAATCATTAGAAATAATGCAGATTTGTGAAAAGGGACACCCCTTTTAAGATGTATCTGAAGCTTGTACATAGGGGCCCAAACACTAAGCAAATACATATTTTTGAAGTACTAACACATTGTCTAAATAAATACTATAAATAAATGAAGCACATGAATGCAATCTATAGTATAATTTCTAACCTACATACAGAAAACCCTGAGAGCAAACTACCCTAATCTTACTACCATCAGTCTCCTCTGGTTAAACAGGTGAAATACAATAAATGGAGGTGAAATACAATTGATGGACAGCTAAGAAACTTGAAGATAATGTAGCCCCCCCCCCCTTGGAGCCACAAACAACAGGTCCCTAGCACCCTCAAGGCAAGTATGACTGGAAAGCAGTTATATTAAAATCCAAACCTTTATTGATCAAAAACTAGGTATTAACAACGTGAAGCACAAAGAGACAGGTTGGCTGAGATATCAATAAGCCCATAAAACACACACTAGCTGACATGCAGTAAATATAATGACCAGCACACGTTAACCCAGAGCACGTGGAGCTCACAGTCAGTGGGCAAGTTTATTCCACACACAGGATGTTAAGCCAGACCATCAGAACAGAACAAAACAAGGAAAAGAAAACCACCAGACAGCAACTCACTACCTGCAACCCAAACAAAACAAAACACAGCTCCATACAGTTGTTGCATTCATATTATTTTGTACACATGAATGTAAAAGATAATGGAAAACATGTTCAAATCCCACCAACTACCAGCCGATCCCTACCTGGGTCTCCCAGACTAAGTTAGCCTCCCCCCAGTGTATCCTCCTAACAGCAGTCGCCACCTGCTACGTAGTGGCCAGACGCCGCCCTGACCCCGGCCTCTCTTGACGGACACGCAGCGTGCCAGCTCTTCATGCGGAGGACAAAATCATAACACACCCGCGGCTCACCAACAGGTGCTGTCCTGTCTCCGTAATGTCTGTTTGTGTGGTGTTTGTGCCCCCCATCCCAATTTCTGCCCCCCTGTCTTCCTGGTGACAAATTAATACATAACTAAATAAATAATAAGGATGACAAAGGCGTATATTAAAACTGTCTTGTTAAAGCAAAATCTGTCTGGCACAACATGGTATCCAGCTCTTCATACTATATATACCAGGCTGCGGGGCAGGACAGGTAAAAAACATTAACAAAATGCAAGAATATTTTCTACAGACATAGTTATATATTGTGGAATATACTCCAGAATTCTGGCACAGTACCTGAAAACTTTAAGTCCTGTAATCAGCAATGTACTGGAGAATTGGGGTCACTGTAAAACATCTAAGCTCCTAATTTAAAACACTGTCTTAAAACCACTATGTAGAGAATTTTAAAATGTCTGTTGTCTGGTAGTATCAAAAAGGACACTGTGGAAGGCAGCGATACACGCTGCTACTCCGCTAAATGACTGCTCAGACCCAATGAATGCCCCCATGAAACAAGGTGTTAGTTAGCACTGCTGACTTGAGAGAAAGGTGCACAAATGAACCAGAAAAAAGCTGAAAAAGTCTCTTCATACAAATACGATAAAATTTGGCTGTAACATTTACTTTTAATAGTCACATTGATAATCTTGTAAAAAAAACTCAGCCCAACTCAGGTTTTTATTTTTGTTTGAAGAATGGCTTTCCATTTGCAGTAAGAAAAAATCTTGTCCGGTCCACATTTTTAGCTGTTTAGGTGATGGTGATCACTGTATTTTTATTTGTTTTGTTAACTGGATGGCTGTCACGGAAAATACAGAGGACAATTCATATGAACCTTTTCATCTTCAGATCCAGTCTCGGTAAACGCCCCATCTACGACCCGTTTCAGTAATATGGGTAGATCATTAAGGAGGATCATTATCTGTTCCGAACTACGCGCTAAGCACTCTGGGTTTAGAATCATTTCGATAAATATTAACTTCATTTGCAGAAGTAAATGCCCAAATATTGATGAAGAATGTAAGTGTTCGAAATAGTCCAGCTTCCCTTTCCTGCCTCTCAGGTTCCACCTCACTGTGCTCACAGTGAATGCTGTGAATTAACAAGGCAGATTTATTCACGATTTTACAACACAGGGTTGCATAACAAGTTTAAGTACTAAATTCCCTTTTTGTTACTCACAAAACATATGTAATATATACTGTATATATATAAAAGTTATATATGGTTGAATAGGTCAATAACAACTATTGTACATGGTGCATTTCTGTGGATGAATTTAGGAGCCTGCGGGAAGACGCCGCTCTGGTTAGAAGCAGATGCTTCCATATCTCTTTCCAGATGGCAGCAGGGTGAACAGGCTATACATTTACATTTAGCTGATGCTTTTATCCAAAGTGACTTACAATGGCTATTTATGTCAGAGGTTGCATGCCTCTGGAGCAGCTAGGGGTCTTGCTCAGGGACACATTGGTGTCTCACGGTGGATTCAATTCTCTTTAAATAGGGTAATGACGTTAGTCTCTGACTTTTTTTCTTTGCATCTCAGAGAACACAGATACATGGGAGAGATTCTGAATGTGTAGAAAGTTTTGAACATGAGCAGATAAGTGTTTCCCATACGTTCATTTATTTTTGGCAGCCCACCGCAATATCAATGCTGACGGCAACATTGATTTTCAATTGGTTTTACTAGGCCTATTTAAAATCGTATTTGATTGCAGAGCTGCAGGCAGCGCGTATTCGTGCAGCACATCCTCTTGCTCGTCCCTCTCGCTCTCTCTCCCTGATGAACACCGCTGGCACAAATCAGTCCAACACAAGGCTGTCAATGACGGAAACCCAGCTTAAAAAAGTTAAAAGCAAGCATGTAAGGAGCCTAGCTAATAAGGAGAGCTAATGTTAGAATACAGCTGGGTTTTCGAGGCTAACACACTAGCTGGTATAATATAATAATATCAGTCACCATTAATGATTGCATTTGTATTTTCTGTATTTTGTATTTATTGTACGTATCCAACAGTTTTTATTGTTATGTTTATTAAGTGGTTGTTTTGCGTCCTTTCTTTTGGTTTGTGTACCTACCCAGAGACAACAGATGAAAAGTAGCTAGTAGCCATAGACTGTATAAAACAATGGACAGTGTCTGTGATGTCACCCGTTGGTTTCTGAAGAGCTGTTTTGAAGCTCAAAATTGGCAGAACTGGCCAGTGATATCTCGGCAGCACATCACTCCTGACCAAACCAAAAATAGGCAAAGAGGTGGGTGGAGCTGAGGTGACTGGTTGCTGAACCACGCCCGCCTAGTTTGACGTGACCGAGTTAGCTGAGGATAAGGAGCTAATGCTATATGCTACTCTGTGTTAGCAGAAGTAGCTTTTACCCGGAGTTTGTCTGGTTGGAGTTTGGTAGCCTGTGGCTGCATCGTTACCAGCTTATCGTGGAGGTAAGTTAACCTGAAACTATACAACACCACTTAAAGGGGCATTATGTAGTTTCCAGCGGCCACTAGCGGTGCGGTTTAAGACTGCAACCAGATGTTTGCTCGTACGCGTGCTCGCTTGAACTCATGAGCGAGCATAATCCGAAACACAAGCACTCATACAGAAATACCACAATAAACGCATGAACACCAGCATGCTGTGACTTTTCTTCAGACATGTTAAGGCTCTGTTACTTCAACGTTCCCGTCTCAGAGGCAGTTCAACACCAGCGCTGTACCTTTCATTCAGCGCAGCGAGCCGCATATCGGCTCAATACTCCCGAAAAAAGTGACCGCGGCTACAGACAGGGAGACTGCTTCACACAATATACTGGAAACTCAGGTAAACCCCTACTGCAACATTACAGTAATAGTTTTGTCAACTGCAAGTTGAACTAATCCATGCTCGTTACATGATCACGGTACATTTACTGCATTTAGCATTTACTATCTGTGTAGCAATGTAAGCACAGCTAAATGTATTGTAGTGATGGGAAAAGTCACTCTTTTGAAAGACTCAAGTCACCAAATCTCGTTCATTAAAATGAACTAATCTTTTTTTGTTTTTTGTGCTGTGAAGCTGCAGTGTTGTATATTATGTAGGTCACGTTAGTTACAGAGACTGAGAGGTGGAGAAGCTGTGTACCTGAGTATCGGTAAAAGGCAATAAATCTAAATTGAACGTTGCGAAGCAAACAGCAGCTGGTCTGAGCTAATGTAGCGTTAGCTGGCTGCTCCTGGCTGCATCACTATAGGCGAACGTTAGTAAACAAATTGCTCCACATTTGCTTTTTACCATTCTTGCAGGCTAGATCAACACTTTGACAAAATACCAGTGGTACACAGGAAAGTAACATGGGTTGCGTTAGTTGATGAAGTAACGTGGAAAGATGTAACTTTGCACTGGATAACTTTAGCAACTGCTTGGCGTTAGCCGGCGAGGTAACGTGACTTTCTCTGTTTCTTCAGCTTTACTAATGCTCACTTAGTTCTTACTTGACATCAACTGAACCTGTTTGGTCTGATGGGCTTCAGCACATAAACCTTTATTGTTGTTTTGGATCCTTACGTGGAGCTTGTGTTTTGCTGTGAGCTGGTTGTTTTATGGTGTTAGTGGACTGCATGTCGTTAGCTGCCGTGTTGTCGCTGTAGTCAGAGAGGGGCTCGGGAGCGCGCATAGGTCTGAATCACACCCGGAGACCTCACATTAAAAGCAGAATAGTGGCTGATGTGCTTCATTTCTAAGTGACTTTTGAGCCTAGTGACAAAAAGGCAATGAAAATTTTATTTTATTAAAATCAAAAACTTACATATAGCCCCTTTAAAGTGACTATTTCTCTGTTATGTAGGTTATACTACACAAGGTTTAAAATGCTTCAACGTTTTTTAATAAAAATATATGTGGTAATTTGCCACACTAGATTATGTGGATACATTTATTGTTATGGCTACTGGACATTTGACAGCTGATATTCCATTGTCTGGCAACACAAAAACATACTGTTGACGATTGTTAATGACTGTCATCGATATGTCGAGGTGTTGCTCCCTTGTTCCATTTTCTCCCAAATGTGTGACATAATAGTAGTGTCAACCAAACTGAGGCATCTTTAATAGTTAACTATATATTTTACATTAACTACCTGGATCAGATGTCCCACCTGGTGGCAGACAACTTCAGAGACCTGGAACGCCTCCTTAGTGTGCTGGACGTCTGTATCTGATGGCATGGACTGACGTGGAAAGGCCTTCTCCCCTTCTGTTTACTTTTACATTTAGTTTTAATGTTGTCCTTATGTGTTTTTATGCACAATTAAAAAATATATAAAAATGATAGTTCACATTGGAAAAAATTCTCTAAATATTTGCACTACTTTTGTCTTTATGTTTGTTAGATTTCAAATTCTGTCTGTCAGTTCCCAGGACAAGTTAATCTTACAACACAGATAAAATATCAAACATTAAAGCTGAACTCTTGCTAAGGGACATCAGTCTAGTACAAGTTGAAATGTAAAAATGCTCCCAAATTTTTTCAAGGTTCACATGAAATGTTGAAAAGTATTTATTAAGTGTACTTCTGTGTGTGCAGGAGTATTTTCACGTTCTACCTTATACTTTAAGATAAATAAGGAGTCTTACACTCAGGACCAGAGCCTGACTAGTTTTTGAACAGTGCCTTGTTTGCTGCTCTGATATAAGTCTAGTATAAACACAGAAGAATGTGCACACATCCAAACCAACCTGTAGGTAAGTGATGAAACAAAGAAATGACCTGCACAGAGTAACAATGAATCCAACTATGTGGTGTCATTAATTGTGATGATGCAAACTATGAGGTCTCAGAGCTGATCGAATGCACCTGTGGTAAATAGGTGCATCTCTACAAATGTTAGATAACAATATATTCAATTAACATAAGAAACTGATGAATGAAGAATGTTATTTTATTTTAAGTCAATTTAGTCTGATCAATTTTATATAACAAAAATTATTTCTAATACAAAAGCAAAAGCTGAACACATTAAAATCATATCTTGCATTCATGGAAACATCAATATTAAAAGGTTACAAATGTAAAAGTAGTTTTTTATGACTTGAAGTAATGTACTGTAACAGTAAATATAATGACAGAAGAACCCAGTGATAATTTTAAATCAGTAGAGTCCAGATGTTAAAGTAAAACAAAAGCAAAAGGCTGAGCAAAGCAGTAAGCTGCAGCAGCTGGCAGGGCCACACTGGAAGCTGGGACTTCTGTAGAGCTGGACTCTGGTGCTTCTCATTTGGAATGATGCTGCCATCAGCTCATCTGGCTCCTGTAAACACAACAATGGTAGAAAGTTACTGACAGCCTCTTCCCAACTGCCATAAACCTACTGAACTCTGAGATCGCCTCAGCATGACAACCATCTCTACATGTAACAGTAATTATGGCAATGTGTTTACTGACATGTGCAATATTAATCTTGCTGCTGGACACCACTTGAACAGTCAAGTTGGCTCTTATTGTATATTTATTATTCTGCTCTTATGTTAAATTACTGTTGAACTGGTACTACTAATATACTACATATGTAGTTATGTACTACATATATTTATAGTGAATTGTTATGCACCTTTGGTTGTCACAAAAGTAATCTGCTACACAATAATGAAAAAAGGGCTTGAATCTTGAATGTAAGCAGGGCCTCACAGGTTAAAATTACAGAAGAAGGAGAACCTAGACAAACTCTACATAACTAATATTACTTTACCCAGCTCAGGAACATGTAAGTTACCTGTCTTTACCGACAAGACAACTGCAACCACCACTGCTTCCCCCTCTACCCCATCCCTCAGTCCAGGCGGAGCCACTTATTCTAGTGACACAGTGACTCTGTTACAGTAACTTTAATGTTACTTATCCAAATCTGACAATGCCTGTTTGGCAAGTTTACCGTTAACATTAACGTTACATAACGTCAGCTAACTGACGAGGTGGGCCATTAACATTACTTTACTAACATTGCTCACCTTGTAACAGACGTCTTTTGTTGTTTTCACCCAAATTCAAACACTTCTCTAATACATTTTGACTGCTGTGCACGTTTCTTTATTAACTGCAGTTAGCAGACTCCCGTTATTTTAGCATCGTTACCAAAGCTTGAAGCTGGCTAATTAGCTAGTTGGGTAACGTTAGCTAAGCTATAAGCTAATGTTAAGTACCCATACCCGCTAATTATTGTAACACATAATTAAAATACTACAATTTCACTCACCAACTGGAGCACAGGCTTCTGAGGGTTCTTTTTCTCTCCAATTAACCGCAAAGCCTGCCATTATTCGTCCGGTATCTGCATGAAGAAATATCCAAAAGGTTCCAACAGAGCATAGCTGGTGAGCTCCGTGACTGACTGCAGCCACCTGTCAATCAAAGCGGCCACGCCCTAATAATGCACAATTTAAGGCTTAATATAATTTAAACAGGTGAGTTATAAAACATTTGACCCCCATCACAGGTGTCACAAAGGGCAGAATTAGCTGTATACACTAAAACCATCTTTTGTACCAGGCTGTAAACATGTTTTATTCTGTAAAGTTGGGCTTTTTAACATGGAGGTCAATGGAGACTGACTCCCTTTTGGAGCCAGCCTCAACTGGCCACTCAATGAATTTCACTTTTAGGCATTTCTGGTTCGGCTTCATCCAGGAAACCAGAAGGTTGCCGCTTGCTGCTAGCTAACTCTGGTGCAATTATTTTAATTGTGCGCTGTCCCTGTCAAAAATAAACAGTAAAAAAAAAAAAAAAAAAAAAAAAATATATATATATATATATATAAGTTGTGAAAATGTTATCTTGTCGTTCATTGTATGTCATTGAATGAGCTGCTATATTTAGCTGTGGTTGCTAGGTTTAGGTGCTTTCTAATATGATTTTAGTGCATCTAAATATAAGAACTGAACTGTGAATGTCTATTTTTGTACAATAAAGTAATCAAATATGGATACTGATTGGAGTGATGGTAATTTACATGGTGTGGATCATGATGCTATTGTATGCAAGTAGAAAACTTTTTTACTGTGTTGTTTTATTTTATTTTTTTTACTGTGGCTACGCTATTTATTTATAACCCACTAAATTTTGTTTTCCAGCTGCTTGTGAGACCCACTGTGAGATGCAGGTATGCAGGTACTTTCGGTAAAGTCAACCTGATCTTGCTGCTAGGGCGACAGCCCTTAAGAGCTCCACCGATCGAGAAGATGCGGGTAAGATTTGTTGGATTAGATTCATTATTGGTCATTGTGACATTATTTTTTCAGTCAGATGTATTGTTTCCCCCAGGCTGTGAGACTTTTAAACTCTGACTCGGATTCATCAGCACTGCTATGTGAAACATAGTTTATTTCTGTTTCATTCTGTGATTATTTTTGTAAGCTGGATGTTGTCTGCTTTGTAGCAGAA